>NC_138127.1:9137589-9336995 GCF_964188305.1 Podarcis bocagei | reverse complement strand
TGCAGAGCTAAATATATGCACCTGTACACACATAGACAATAATCTTGGGGGATGAAAGCAGAAGAACCCAGCCTCTTGCAACACTGCAGCTCTGAATATTGAAGGAAGTAGGTTGCTGTTGCCCTGTGTACGTAAGCAGTTGCTGCACTATCAGGCTACATCTGTGCCACCACTTCCACCATCATGGTTGCCCTCAAAGGATCATGGGAACTAAAGTTTGTTGTGGTGCTAAGTATTCATTTCCCCAGCCCCACATGGACTATAATTCCAGGCTGTTAGAATAGTTTAAGTCTGTCGAATCAGTGTCAGTATCCCTTCACAGAGCAGATGTATGGAAAGGAGGACCAGTTTATTTCTACTCCATAAAACCAATCACATAAATGTGGGTAGCAGCACTGATAGATAAGGGGGGAGGGGAATCCAAGGGGCTAGAAATATGGGTTTTAATGAATTTTTGTGGGGGGGGGGGGAGGAATCCTTCTTTCAGAGGCATGTTTCTAGTAGCAATTCTCAAATCCTAGTGAGCCTCTAGTGACTGTAGCCCATTTCACTTCCAAATGTATTCACTTCTATTTCCACATTAATTTGTGTGATTTCTTTTTTTAAAACTGAATAATTACATATATACATATATAAACATATTTTTGAAGACGTTTTCTCTCAAAATGCACATATCTAAATATATTTTATCCCAACATATTTTTTTTTTGAGCTGAAATTTTGCAATATTCAGAGAACTGTAAAATCCAGTGTATACCTATAATATGATCCACACACTAATCTGGGAGATACAGATCAGGCCAGTTTATACTGGATTTTACAAATCTTTAATTCCTCAAGTGTCCAGAGATACCAACTCCTTTCTGCTTCTTTGACTGTGGAGCCTACAGGCATAGAAAAAGTCTGGGACTGAACCATTGCAGTTCTCATTGGCATGACTGTTCTAAACTGAAGCAGGGTTTTCACAACAGGGATGCTAAAGGTCAGAGCACCTTCATGCACTCAAAGGAAACCATGGCCTGTGTGTCTTACAATTTTTAATAGGAGTCACTCTAGAAGTCTTCTCTCTGTGTGACGGAGTCTTTCTTCCTGTTGGATGTCTCAGGGGTTGGATTCCAAAAAGAAGCGGGAGCTATGGTCACAATGCTTTGCTTGTGTGCTCAAGACATCGATTCTAGAAAACATATTTTGCTGCACTGTGCGAAATATGAGCAAGCCAGGGCTGCACTGATATTACCTTGCTGGTACCTTTCCCGGGAAAATCAGAGGTTCACTGTGTCAGGTTCCTATTGGAAGACCGGACAAACGTTAGAACATTAGCAGTGGCAAAGTTTTTATCGGTGGTTGCAAGAAACAATGATTCCTATCTTTAAGTCTGAACAAAATGCTTGTTTAACCTGGAGGTAGGCTGTCTGAATTGTGCATTGCTTTGTAACAATTTGTTGGGTCTCTGGACTGTAATAAAGATTGATTGATATGGTCACAATGAGGGGTGTGATATCTTTGCCCAGAAAAGCAAAGGGGCAAATGCAGTAGAAATGGGCAAACAGCCTTGCGTGTTTATCCTTTGAGCATTCCATCTGGGTGCCTCAAGGGGGCTGATTCTCTCTGCTGCCCATGACCCTATATTTTGGAAATTCAAAATATGCAATGCACCCTGAGTCCCTTTTCCCCATCTCCATCCCTGTGGATGCAGAGGCATGGAAACAGGAAATGTGATGACGTCACATCTTACCCTTTTCTTACTCGGCATTGCAGGAGAAAGATTGAGGAAGGGTTTACTATTTTTGGCAGCATTCAAAATCTGAAGAAGTGTGCATCTGAAGAAGTGTGCATGCACACGAAAGCTCATACCAAGAACTAACTTAGTTGGTCTTTAAGGTGCTACTGGAAGGAATTTTTTTATTTAGACAATTTTGCTGAGTTAGAAGCATGGACTGGGCAAACTAAGGCAGTGTGGGCAGTCACTCTGATCTCTCTCACCTCTCAGTTTTCCCAAATTAGGCAGTCTTGGATTGTTGCTTGATGGGAATTTGAGGGCAAAGGTGATTAGAGACTCATTTATCCATTCCTATACTGTATTTGTCATTGGTTCTCATTATCATTCCTGGCATAGAAGAGATATTTATTCCGTTACTCTGTGCTTTACCTGTACTGTTTTATACTTAATTGCTGTGATCTTTCATGCGAATTTCCCTCCTTGCTCATTTTTCAGGGGCGGATGCTTTTTTGCTCCTGTCTTTGATCAGCTCTGTCTCACATCTGCATAAAGCATGAAGACTTTATCAAGCCATTTAGTACAGCAGATTAAAGTGATTCAAACGTGATCAAAGTAGAACAAAGATCTTGTGAGACGAATACACATGGATATTTTTTTTTTTGGTTCCCTCTTCAGATTTTTGTGGTGTTTTTTTTTAACATTGCCTGTGAAAAATCAATCCTTCCCTTTTAATTGGCTTGCTTGGATGTCTTAAAATAGAAATGAAGCAACTTTAATAAACTGTAAAGCTGATACTATAGCCCTTAATAGCCAAGCAATGCACTCTAGCGAGGGAGTTCAGGAAGACAAGCTCTCAAATAAGCGCTGACCTGGGAGGTTAATCTGGCATTTAACACTTACTGAGTTTATTGCTCCTCTAGGCGATGTTAAGATTCCAGGACCTCCCACCAACGTACACGCTTCAGAAACCAGCAAAACATATGTCGTACTCAGCTGGGATCCACCTGTTCCCCGTGGCAAAGAGCCATTATCATATTTCATTGAGAAGGTACTGTGCCGTATAGTTGCGTTCAGCTGTAAGGCATTTCATGGCCACCTACCCTTTTGTTTCAGATAGTTTCCCTGGTTCCAGCAAGCAAAACAATAGAATTAGCAAACCAGTCTAGGCAAGAGGAAGATGAAAAAGACCAGAAAAATATAATGTTTTGTCACTTTGATTTTTTTTTATTGTGGCCAACAGAAAAACACAATGCATTCAAAATAAAGTGCTCTTTCAGGGCTTGGTTAGCCTCGTCTAGATTGAGAACAAGTGAGAGTTGTATTTGATGTACCACTGAGAAACAGTGAAAGCTTTGCCTTCCTGTTAGAGTTTGTGAGGATGGAAAGTGCCTTGACTAACCACTTGCCCTGAATGTTTCTGCTTCCCAAAGGAAAATCCACCAATTCCTTTTCTTGGCAAGGTTTGGTGCCTGCTTTCCTATTTTCAGTGAACATAAAGGTAAAGGGACCCCTGACCATTAGGTCCAGTCATGACCGACTCTGGGGTTGCGGCGCTCATCTCGCTTTATTGGCCGAGGGAGCCGGCGTACAGCTTCTGGGTCATGTGGTCAGCATGACTAAGCCGCTTTTGGTGAACCAGAGCAGTGCACGGAAACGCCATTTACCTTCCCACCAGAGCGGTACCTATTTATCTACTTGCACTTTGACATGCTTTCGAACTGCTAGGTTGGCAGGAGCAGGGACCAAGAAACGGGAGCTCACCCCGTCGCGGGGATTTGAACTGCTGAACTTCTGATTGGCAAGTCCTAGGCTCTGTGGTTTAACCCACAGCGCCACCCGCATCCCTTTTTTCAGTGAACATACTCAGAAGAAAAGAGGGTCCCCTTATGGCACAATACTAAGTGCAATAGGAAAAAACCAGTTCAGGTGACTAGCAACGCAAGCTTTTATATATATTTACTCAGAAGTAATCTCTATTGAGTTCAGTGGGGCTTACTTCAAGGGATGTGCATAAACCTACTTAATTCTTAATAATCACAAGGACAGTAAAACAGTAGCAATACCACCGTTATCAGGACTGAGCAATGCTCACAAAGTAGTTCATTCTCGGATTGCTGCAAACAATTTCCAGACTCTGGGAAACAATAATCCTGTTTGAGGAGCAGCTGTTTTAAGATGATTATTATTATTCACACACACACATGCATGCACGCACATGCAAACAAAATCTCTCTGCTTTTATAATTCCCTTATTGATGACAGACTTCAAACAGACAAGCTCCTGCAAGGTAAAAGAAAAGGCTCACGTTACATTCTATTTGGCATGAATCCATGCTTAGTGATCCCATATTAGACAGATAACGAAGGGGATAGTTGGCAGCTGACTATCTGGAAACAATAAGGATTTGTGCCGACGGTTTAGCGATCTAAGCACTTCAAGGACCTTTTTCTACAATCTTTACAAAGTAGTGATAATCACACTCATTTATTTATTTTCGAATAGTCTGTGGTTGGCAGTGGAAGCTGGCAGAGGGTCAACGCTCAAGTGGCTGTGAGATCTCCCCGCTACGCAGTGTTTGACCTTGCTGAAGGGAAATCATATGTTTTCCGAGTTTTGTCAGCAAACAAGCATGGGATCAGTGATCCTTCTGAAATAACACCTCCTATTCAAGCACAAGAGGCCATTGGTAAGTCGGTTTTAAAACGTTAACAAAAAGTGATATTGGGGTGGTTGGCGCTGAAGAGTAGACTGTTCTGCTAGCAAGTTCAATAATGTGCATAGCATGTATATGGCAAAATTTAAAAGGTGATTGTGAATCTGTGAGGCAACTCATCATTCTCCCAACCAAAATCCATAGTCAAGCCCATGGACCGGATATGGCCTAGCAACTAGAGCTCTTCGAATTACATTCTTCTGATAAGACATAGAAATTGAGGTCTGACTTCTCTCTTATAGTAACACACACACACACACACACACACACACACACACAGCGATCGAGAGAGATGTCCTTCTATCTCACCTTCCTACCTTTTAAAGAGGAGTTATACAACAATTTAATCAGCACTGCTGTTTAGCATTTGTATATTTGTATCGGTGTTTCTGTCTACCAAACTAGAGTAAAATCGCTGTAATGCTAGTGGGGCAGGATTCAGCTACAGTTAAGCCCAGTTAAAGTATCAAGGGAAAAGAAATAAGCACATGATTTATGATGAGTGAATTCTGCTTATCTCTATTTTCAACCAAGTCAGGAGAACAGTATGATGTTGGGGTTTTAACTATGGTTTTCTTATTGAATCTTTGTTTTATTTAGGCAGCGTTAGCTATCTTGTGTTCCTGATTGCAGGAAGTGCCTGATATAAAAAAATAACAAATGCATAAACATGAGAAAACTCCTAAATTTTGCATCCAGCACAGCCTTTATGGGATGAAAACACATTCCCACAATGAGGCTTAGGTTCTGTGGGTCAAGCGAAGGCAGCTTCAGTGATGGTTGAGACAGCAGATTGGCACCAGATTGATGGGAGCTACTACTCAGGAGGAGGGACCTGTTGCTGTGGTGCAGTTCCTTTCCTCTCAGTCTTCCCCATGTAGAAGCAGAGCCAGCTTCCCTTCCCACTCAAAACAGTAGACAAATGTATCAAATTTCCCCATAAATATGAATGAATGAATAGTTTATTACGGTCATAGACCAGAAGAAAAGAAAAAAACATAAAAGGCAGCAATAGTTTACAAGGGAATGATGGTGTCAATTAAAAGTTGTAAAATTATACATAAAAACAATACACATATACACACACACACATATACATACTCATATATGCACTACAGTATATGTATGGGCTTAAAAAAGGGGGGGCTTATCCAGGGGTCAGATCTTTTACTTTTTTACAGCTAATGCCCTCCGCTTGATCGCGGCCGCAGAAAACTTGGCCACTTTCAGTGTTACTTCTGGGTTTTTATCTCCTAGTAGGATTTTCAGCCGCTGAGATTCAGATCGACCTGGAAATTTCTGAACGATAGGGGAGATAAACAGTAACCTGATGTCCCCGTAAAGGTCGCAGTGTAACAGCACATGTGAAGCCGTTTCCACCTCCTTCAGACCACATGGGCAAACTCGTTCAGCATAGGGTGTGCCCTCGTATCTGCCCTTTAGTAAGGCAGATGGCAATACATCAAATCTGGTAAGGGTAAACGCCCGCCTATATTTTGCGATTTGTAGGTCCAGCAAATATGGGGTTAGATTAAACCCTTTTCCATAATCTTGGATAGCTGGATATTTATCTATCTTGCTCATATGGTCCTGAAGCTCTACATCTCCTATTCGCTGGCTCACCATCATTTTAGCCTTTTCAAAGCCTGAGGCTATGAGTTCTTGTGAGGAAAGCCCCAGGCCCCTCAATTTTTCATAAAGCGACAATCTCCATTTAGACTGGAACGGGTCTAGTAGAGTCAATGGAGCCACTCCCACTGGGAAAAATATGAGTTTTAGCCAGAAGTGAATCTTCAAGATCCATATCCTGGCATTAATAGGGAGTTGGCCAACCTCCAGCCTAATGGCAGTGTTAGAGACACAGGTAGGTAACCCTAGTAGGGAACGATAAAATTTAGTTTGTACAGATTCCAGGGACTTGAGTTTTTGACAATTAAATATCTGGGTGCCATACGTCAATTGTGGAAGTATTTTTGCAACAAAGACCTGGGAGGCAGCAGGGACATATTGACCTCCTTTTCTGTAAAAGAATCTTATAATAGCTCTGGAAGATCTTTGCGCATTTACAATGGAATTCTTGATCTGATGGCACCAGGATCCCTTCTCATCAAAAATTATTCCAAGATATCTAAAAGATGTTACTTGCTCAATAGGTTGGTTATTAATTTTCCATTTATGTCGGAGTTTTCTCTTGGAGAACACCATAATTTTTGATTTAGTGTAATTTACTATTAGGTGTTCAGCTTCACAATACTCTGTAAGAGCTCGTAAAAGTTTTCTTAGACCCACACAAGAGAAGGAAATAAGTGCCGCATCATCCGCGTACAAAAGGACCGGGATTGGTGTATTATTTAGATTTGGGGAATGAGTGCTTGCTTCCTCCATCTTTCCGACTAAGGAGTTTATATAGAAGTTAAAAAGAATAGGAGCAAGAACACAGCCTTGCTTGACACCATGGGAGCTTTGGATTTCCTTTGATAGGTTCCCATAACGGTCGCATCTAACACGGATCCGAGTGTTTTCATGTAGTCTACGGATAAGAAGCAAAAGACGTCTATCGATGTTTGTGACATTTAGTTTTTCCCAAAGTCTGTGCCGGGGTATCGAGTCGAAGGCTGATTTAAAATCTATAAAGGCTACATAGAGAGAGCCTCCTTTCTTTGAGGTGTATTTCTCCACTAGATGTTGCAATACCAATCCTTGGTCTAGAGTTGATCTATGTGCCCTGAAACCAGCCTGGGCTTCCTTTAGGATGTGCTCCTGTTCCAGCCAGTCCGCAAGCTTTTCACGTAAGTGAGTTGCATAAAGTTTGCTGATGATGCTTAAGAGACTGATTGGTCTGTAATTGGCTGGATCAAGTTTGCAGCCTTTCTTGAATATGGGAACGATGATTGCCAATCCCCAGTCCTCTGGTATTATTGCTGTTTGATCTATGCTGGTGAAAAGGGTGGCAAGGACTGGGGCCCACCAGTCAATATTGGCTTTGAGAAGTTCAGGAGAGATGTTATCTGCTCCCGGGGCTTTTCTGTGTTTGAGTGCCTGAATAAGCCTCCTAATCTCCGCGACCGACACCGGAGGCCACTCATCACCTGCCGCACACTGTATTAGTGGCTGAGTCGAAGGCTCCCCATAAATATATATGCCTAGTTGGTGTGTGCCAGTCATCGGATACATACATCATCCTGTGTATATACTCTCTTAGTTAAAGGTAAAGATAAAGGTAAAGGGACCCCTGACCATTAGGTCCAGTAGCGGACAACTCTGGGGTTGCGGTGCTCATCTCGCTATATTGGCCGAGGGAGCTGGTGTACAGCTTCCGGGTCATGTGGCCAACATGACTAAGCCGCTTCTGGCGAACCACAGCAGTGCACAGAAACACCGTTTACCTTCCTGCTGGAGCGGTACCTATTTATCTACTTGCACTTCATGCTTTTGAACTGCTAGGTTGGCAGGAGCTGGGACTGAGCAACGGGAGCTCACCCCGTTGCGGGGATTCAAACCGCCGACCTTCTAATCGGCAAGCCCTAGGCTCTGTGGTTTAACCCACAGCACCACCCACGTCCACTCTCTTAGTTTCTCAGATAAAGCAATTGTCCATATATTCTGTTTCCATTGTGTGATGTGTAGGGGATCAAGTCATTTCCCATTTTGTTACAAGCAATTGTGCCACAACCAAAAGAAAAGTAACAAGTTCCTTGTGTCATAATTTAAGCTGGGTATCTTTGAAGTTTGTTAATAAACCTAGGTATGGATTACATTGTACATCCTGTTTTGAGATGTTGCTTATTTCTGTAAATACCTTTCCCTGTGAATAACTTTAAAGGTCACATTTACATGCTATATGCCTTTGAGACGTACCTGGTTTTTTTGATCTTAGAAGTTCCTGGGCCAATTGATTGCTCAGGAGCCAAGATGTTCTTCTGCAAATGAGTTTCCCATTTTAAAAAGTTCTAGTGAAGTACAGCAATCAAAGATAATTCCATTGGGGTTAGGGGTTTATAGTAATCAACTTCTGAGCATTTGTCAACAGTGGCTGCTGGGTTTGATCACCCACTCTGATTAGCAAAGACTGCATAGGCACAAAATTAGCATGTAAACACAACATAGGTCACTTCCAGACAGCCTGTTTATTGAGCATTTATCCTAATTTGCTCATGGAGAGATTAGACTACACAGGCTACTTAATGAACATTCATCCTGATTCTTTTTTGTAGGAAATTAGACCACAGTTTGTCAAGCAAGTGCTACCCCACACTATTCAGTGCATTTCCCCATTACTTACCTTACTGCAAAAACTCTAACATTTTGGGGAAGCAGGTTTGTATTGAAAGAGCACTAGATCTTCTTTAATTGTGCAGCCTGAATTTCCTGGTATGTGATTGAATCCCATCCAAAACAGAGAGTCTGTAAGCATCCATTGTCTCATTTTGAATTCCAAGAACAGTACAAATTCTAGGACAAAGAATCTCTCTTTGGGTCACATCTAGGCATTATAAGCTGAGAGGGTATCTTGAACGCATTATTTCCAGACATTGGCATCATCACACTTTCCCATTAAAATTGCTAGGGCTGAAAAGTGCTTAGCTTTGGGCTGTATTGCATTGGTATTGTGCTGGTTCAGCAACTGGGATATTGTGTGCTAAGTAGTTATTTGTTGGTGTACCAAGAGGTGGCGGGTAAGCTGGCTATATGTTGATATGCAAATAAGTTACAAACGAAACCTTCTCTTCTTGTGGCACAGTTGTTCCTTCTGCTCCGGGACGTATAGTGGCAACAAGAAACACAAAAACCTCTGTTGTTGTCCAGTGGGACAAGCCAAAACATGAAGAAGACCTGTTTGGCTACTACATTGACTGTTCTGTGGCAGGATCGAATCACTGGGAACCTTGTAACCATAAGCCCATAGGCTATAACAGGTAAAGAGAATTGTGATGGTTTGATTTATTACCTTTCTTTTCCTTTTTTAAAAAAATCTTCCCTTTGGTCAAACAGCTTCAGAACCTTACATGAATTTTGGACAGACATTGACTAGGTTCAGAGCTTCTTAGCTTCAGCTACCTTCAAATTACAGTGGTTAAGTACTTAATTCGTTCCGAAGGTCTGCTCTTAACCTGAAACTGTTCTTAACCCGAAGCACCACTTTAGCTAATGGGGGTCTCCCGCTGCCGCCGCGCCGCCGGAGTACGATTTCTGTTCTCATCCTGAAGCAAAGTTCTTAACCCAAGGTACTATTTCTGGGTTAGCGGAGTATGTAACCTGAAGCGTATGTAACCCAAGGTACCACTGTATTCTCTAGATACCAAACTCTTCATTTCTCCATTAATTTGATGCTTAATAGTATAAGTGCTTTTTCTGGGAGTACTCAAGCACCATTTTTCAAGAAGAAAAGCACTGAATATACCATGCAAGTGGTTATTGTTGTAATTATTGTTACTTAACTGCATTTATTGCCTCCTTTTAACCATTAGGCCCTAGGGCATATAATATTAATACCTCAAGTGCCAAAAGCAAAGAGATCTGTGTTTGGCATATGATGGAAACTTTGGAATGAAGGTGCCAAATGCATCATGTGAGGATGGGAATTCCACAATTTAAGGGCTGCCACAGAGAATGCCCTCTCCTGGTCCACCGGCCCCTGAACCGCTGAGGGCACAGGAACTATGAAGAGGGCTAGAATCAAATGTGTACATCTTTCCCAACTCGTTTGAAGGGAGATGTTGCAGAAATTATATTCAACAATGCGTCAAATTTGCTCACATAGAACATACTTTTGACGAGAGCCAGTGTGGTGTGGTGGTTAAGAGCAGTAGACTAGTAATCTGGTGAACCGGGTTCGCGTCTCCACTCCTCCACATGCAGCTGCTGGGTGACCTCGGGCTAGTCACACTTCTCTGAAGTCTATCAGCCCCACTCACCTCACAGAGTGTTTGCTGTGGGGGAGGAAAGGAAAGGAGAATGGTAGCCGCTTTGAGATTCCTTCGGGTAGTGATAAAGTGGGATATCAGATCCAAATATAGGTCAGGAATTCTCATTATGTAATATAGTCCACGTATACATCTTTCCATTCAATCCCTGTAACAGCCTCCATCCCCATTTCTTTCAGATTTGCTGTGCATGGCTTAGCAACAGGAGAGAAATACGTCTTTCGTGTGAAGGCTGCAAATGCAGTGGGAATGAGTGAAAATTCTCAGGAGTCTGAACCTATAACAGTACAAGCAGCCCTCAGTAAGTGATGTTTTGTAATAATCCATATTCAGTAACAGCAACAAAAACACACTGAGAACTCTTTTGTACTCACAAGTGTCACAGGGCTGGCATATGTGTTACCTGATCCAAGCGGTGAGCCATCTCCCTGCAGTGACTCTGTCATGTGCTGTATAACATGTAGCACACTGCTTCATGTCCCAATAGCATGGGACTGTTTCACATTATCAGAAGTTTCCCTGTGAGGAATGGCATGACGCATTCCAGTAGGATGTGGTGAGTCACAGCAATATAGGACAACCCTTGTTAGCTTGGCTCATTAAAGGAATTTAGTTGCTGAAGAAGAAGGGTAAAGGTAAAGGTAAAGGTACCCCTGACCGTGAGGTCCAGTTGCCAACAACTCTGGGTTTGCACGCTCATCTCACTCTATAGGCCGAGGGAGGCGGCGTTTGTCCACAGACAGCTTCTGGGTCATGTGGCCAGCATGACTAAGCTGCTTTTGGCGAACCAGAGCAGCACACGGAAACGCCATTTACCTTCCCACCAGAGTGGTACCTATTTATCTACTTGCACTTTGACCTGCTTTCGAACTGCTAGGTGGGAAAGCTGGAGCTGGGACTGAACAATGGGAGCTCACCCCGTCACAGGGATTCGAACTGCCAACCTTCCAATTGGCAAGCCCTAGGCTCAGTGGTTTAATCCACAGCACCACCTGCATTCTGAACAATCTAATCTTTGGGGACATTAGGAAGATGATTAACTTAGCTGTTTTATGTTAATGCTGTTGCAAGGGAACATGGAAGAGCATTACTGAGGGATGATGGGAAATAATGCCTTAGTTTAGCCTTTCTTTACCTATAATGTGTTTAAGGTAGACCCCAGTGAGCACTATGAGACTTGCTTCTGAGTAGACATGCATAGGATTATGTATATTCTTAAATTTGTTAGCTGAGTCTAAAACCATTATTTCACCATAACGTAACTGATAGGTAGAAAAGAAGCAATTTGGTATTATGCGAGATGTTCAATTTGGACGTTGTTATAATGTTTCATGCGCTTGATTTCTTTAAGCCTGCCCCTCCTTTCCTTATGGTCTCACACTTCTCAACTGTGATGGCCACTCAATGACCATTGGCTGGAAGCTTCCACGATTCAGTGGTGGGTCAAATATTCTGGGTTATTACATAGACAAACGAGAGGTACATCATCACAACTGGCATGAAGTCAACTCTTCTCTTATTAAAGAGAGGATTTATACGGTCAGTATTGCTTTCAAACGTTGGTATTTAGACTTAATATCACTTTATTTTTAAGATGTAATTTTGGCTGTGATGAAACCATTCCAAAATATGGCCTGGAAGAGAAGAAACAGTAGCACATATTGTCTGTATGGGCACGTTGTGCAGTTGCATGCAGTGAATAAGATGATGATGATGATAATAATAACAACAACAACAACAATAATAATACATTTTTTTAATTATTTATACCCCACCCATCTGGCTGGGTTTTCCCTCCCTTCCTCTTGCATTGAGACAATGTTTCTATAGTGGTCTATTCATGCTGGCATAAAGGAAAAGACAAGTTCAGAACAGGATGAGACTGTGATGCTGTTTGCACATACAGTGGTATCTCGGGTTACAAACGCTTCAGGTTACATACGCTTCAGGTTACAGACTCCGCTAACCCAGAAATAGTATCTTGGGTTAAGAACTTTGCTTCAGGATGAGAACAGAAATTGCGAGGCGGTGGCAACAGCGCAGCAGCAGCAGGAGGCCCCATTAGCTAAAGTGGTACCTCAGGTTAAGAACAGTTTCAGGTTAAGAATGGACCTCCAGAACGAATTAAGTTCTTAACCTGAGGTATCACTATAACAGTAAGCCATAGTCAGAAATAAACCATGGTTTACCATGAACAAACAGTGTGCTGGTGCATGCCTGTCAATCACTTCTGTTCCGCTTCATCCTGCCTGCTTTCAGGAGAAACACAAGCCCAAGTCTTGCCTTAGTGGTACATGCCAACTAGGGTCTGTTTTACTCCAAACAACCACCAGCATGAGCTAAGATCTGCTCATGACTTATTGCTCATGTTGGTTTGGGAGAAACAAACTGAAAGTGTTGGTTTGCATGTATAGATAAGCCCAGCCTTGTGCTTTGTTTCTCCTGGGAGTCAGAAGACAGGATGCAACAATTGACCAGCATGTTTGAGCTGTGGTTGATTTCTAGCTACATCTTACTGTTACTTGTTGCTGATTGATGAATGATTCTGGACAGTAGCTTATTTCATCTGTTATCTATTGCCAACAAAATCTCATGTTATAAAAAGACAGCCATTAAAAGTCCCACAGGACAGTTTCCCATTAGAAATTTTATTTTAAACAGACCAGCCATTGCTTCTCTTTTGGAACCTGTCCATATTTAAATAGCTAAAGAGCTCTCCTCCCATTTTTTTCATTTTAAATTAACTTGGTTATTTAGCTTAAAGCACTACGGAAGTTAACTCCAAATAAATGAGAAGATTTTGAATGTCTTACTTCTATTAAGAAGGTCATGTGAATATTACCCATGTTAAATTTGTTTTTAATGTCAACTGTTCTGCAAAGGTAGAGGATTTGACAGAAAACGCCTACTATGAATTCAAAATTGCTGCCGCAAATATCGCCGGCATAGGGCAGGCATCTGAACCCAGCGAGCATTTCAAATGTGAGGCCTGGACAATGCCAGAACCTGGTAAGTAGTTTGGCCATTCATAAAGGGAATGCATTTTTGAAAATGAGTGACAGTTCAAACGTTATCACTTGACAATGGCAGTCGTAATTTAATATGTTTGAGTTTTAAGCACAGTACTCCAGTTTGTCATAAGAAGAGGTTTTCACAGTTTATCAGGGGAAAGCAATACAAGGCCTGTGGGAGCCAGTGTGGTGTAGTGGTTAAGAGCGGTGGACTCGTAATCTGGAGAACCGGGTTCGATTCCTGGCTCCTCCACATGCAGCTGCTGGGTGACCTTGGGCTAGTCACACTTCTCTGAAGTCTCTCAGCCTCACTCACCTCACAGAGTGTTTGCTGTGAGGGAGGAAGGGAAAGGAGATTGTTAGCCGCTTTGAGACTCCTTAGGGTAGTGATAAAGCGGGATATCAAATCCAAACTACTCCTCCTCCTCCTCTTCTTCTTCTTCTTCTTCTTCTTCTTCTTCTTCTTCTTCTTCTTCTTCGGGCTGTAGTGCCATCCTCCCTGTGGAACGCCCTCCCACCAGATGTCAAAGAGAAAAATAACTACCAAACTTTTAGAAGACATCTAAAGGCAGCCCTGTTTAGGGGTTTAATAGGTTATTGTATTTTAGTGTTTTGTTGGAAGCTGCCCAGAGTGGCTGGAAAAACCCAGCCAGATGGGCGGGGTATAAATAATAAATTATTATTATTAGTAGTAGTACTATGCCACATGCGTGGCATCACATGGCAACACACAACCCAACATGGCACACACCACACATGACATCACATGGTGTGAGGGGCCCCGTCAGAGCTTCCAGTGGCTGCATCAAGCCCCGTCAGGCCTTGGGGTTCTATGTGACATCACACATGCGACACCATAGGGCACCCGGCTGGGCACCCACTGTGAAACTTTTGTGGGTGCATTGGCACCCAGGGCCCCCTAGAGATGGCACCTATGTTCCCTTCCATTTTGTGAATCAACGGTGGTTAGTTCATCAGTGGAGAGAATATTGTCAGAAGTGTGCTCAATTACTGGTGGGTGAGTGGCCCCAATCTTTCTTTAGATGAACTCAGAAATGATATGCAATCTTTTAAAAATAATCAATCAATTAAAAGATCTCAGTTTGTTTCTGAAAGTCAATCTGAGAACTCGGAAAAATGCCCTCATACTATCGCTGTCAGTCCCCCCCCCCCAAAAAAAGCCTTCTTACCCACTGAAACACCATTACTCCTTCCCTTATTTGTCAAATAGTGAGGGAAGCAGCAACAATGGCAGCACGTAAGGAGCCGTTCCAAGGTCTCCTTTCTCTTCCCATCTATATTCCTCTGACACTTGGGCTAACAGAGAATCAGGGCCCAAGTGCTCAGGAAAATGATCATCCTGCCAAGGGTTTCTGCATTTGCAACAAAAACAACAAAAGTATTCAAAAAATGACCCAAATTTTCCTATCTCCATTCCTGGAAACTTTCCAAGTTCTTCCAAGGTGAGCTTCAGATAGCTTGCCCAGCTCTCTAATTAATCAAAGCAAACAGAAGCTTCTAGGTAATGTTGTTTGTCTGTTTCATTTGAAGGGAATACGTCTTCAGCCTCAAGCTTTGGATCATAAATAGATTCCAATCTCAAGAAAGTGACTATAATCATGCTGAGAGAAAAAGGGAATCACTATTTACTTCTTTGAGTCCTTTCTATAACCTTCCACTTTGGATTATTGCCTCTGCACATGTTTGCAGAATTTCAGGCTAGTCTCTTAGTCTTTAATAGACACATCTAGAAGCAGGAAAATGATGGGCTTGTTCTGCATTATTTGAATAAAGCAGTTTGAATTACGTTGGGAAATTGTGGCACAAACCTGCTGCGGTTCTTTTTATATGAGAGTATTTTAATATTTGGGTATATAAATATTAATGTGGTAAGCTGCGTTGCACTGGAACTCTAAATGACAGCTATAGAAAAATAAATCATGAAGTAAAGATTCAGCCTCTCAACATAGAAAGACATGAATAAGGCACCTGCTTATAGCTGGATTCGAGGGAAATATCATTACATTCCTTGAATTTTTCTCTAGCCTTCCACTTCATGCCTTTTTGTTGTTGTTCCATTACCATGAAAAGTACTTCCTCACAAAACACAAGCAGATTGATACAAACCCTTTGCAACAGAAATTCAAACACTACTTGCTGCCTTGAAGGACTTCAGTGGCGAATACTAGTTTCCATTTTGTGCATGCTATTCATGTGGAAACAGTAAAATCAATATAAGTGTTAATGAAATCATTTGTATTCGGTGACAAAGTTAGTTCTAAACTCAGTGGAGCAGGTTGGCACATCAGAACAGTAATAAATTAAAACTGTATTTAAAGGAAGCATTTGTGCATGCACACACATACACAAAAATACTGTTTGAACACATGGAATCTCCCAATGAAATGCCTCTTACCTCAGATTGAAACTACTAAATTCCATTTAGTAATCTATGCTCTTGAATTCTAATGTATCACTCTTGTACAGGAAAACAGGGGATGAACCTGTTTGTTAGGTGGTAATTAGGACTGGACTGACATTTCTCAGAAAAGAGTTTTCTGACAAATGTTTGGAAAATGCTGAACAGTCAGAAATTTCAGGTTCCCCTCTAGAGAACATTCAACGAAATGGCCTCTCCAGTTTTGCCATCTGTGAATTTTGGCTGAACTGTGGATCCAATTCTGACATAATTTAATATTGTTGAAGGAAGCAATGGGCTTTGTTCCTACTTCTTCCAAGCCTGCTCTTTTAACTTGTTGCTAAGAGAATTTTTTCTTCTTCCAATTTTCAGTTCACAACATTTCCACATTCATTTGTGATTCTTTTTTTTAAAGTCCCCATGAAATTTCAGCAGCATGCTACTGCAAATTTCTCTCAATAGACACATTTGTATGTAATTTTATTTCTTTATAAAATTATTTGTATACTGCTATATCATTAAGAATATGTCAAAACAGTTTACAGCAATAGAAACAAAACCGACACAAAAAAAACCTAGTGAAAAACCTAGAGTGAAAAACAGACATCAACCAACCAACCGTTGTGGATATACAAATTTTTGCAAAGCAATTCACCCTAATATAATACATTCCGGTATGTTATTTTCACCAATGTATGCATTTTTATGCATATGTTAAAAAGTGCTAATGAGTGAAGTTTGCCTTTAAATGTGAACTGAACTGACTTTCTCCCTCATTTCTCTTGTTGACATCCATTTATGATCCATCTTCTTTAGGCCCTCCCTACGATCTTACGTTTTGTGAGGTTAGGGATACATCCCTTGTGATTCTCTGGAAAGCACCTGTTTACATTGGCAGCAGCCCTGTTAGTGGATATTTTGTGGACTACAAGGAGGAGGAAGGAGAAGAATGGTTCACATTCAACGAGAAGCCAACATCACACCGTTATCAAAAGGTAGAAAAATCTTAGAGTTGGAAGGGACCCCGTGTCATCTACTCCAACCCCCTGCAATGCAGGAATCTCAACTAAAGCGTCCATGACAGATGGCCATCCAACCTCTGCTTAAAAACCTCCAAGGAAGGAGAGTAATTGGAAGTTATTTGCTGTGGTATTTGGAATGTTGTCACTTCTTATCTCCCCCCATCTTGCTGTTAGTTGAAAGCACTTCATTGTCTGTATTTTTTTTAAGGTCACCGAATTACATGAGGGCAGATCTTACGTATTTCGAATTCGTCCAGTGAATGATGCTGGTGTAGGCAAGCCCTCAGATGTTTCTGAAGCTGTGCTGGTCCAGGCTAGACCAGGTATGAAGACATGATATTGACTGCTATACTTCTAAGATGCCCAAATATCTACAACGCGGGGTAACTTTTTAAACTCTGGAAGGGGTAGATGTGTTTATTTTCCTATCTGACTATAAAACCAAAGGGTTGAGACCCAAAGAGGTCAAAGTGCACCCCTAAAGCCATTTTTGCTTCTTGCTGAAGCCCTGTGTTTTATGTTGGTTTCTACTTTCATGGGCACACTGAAACCGCCTCCCAATTCTAACCCTGTCCTGTCTCTGAAACTTCACTGTATGAGAATGCTAGATGGTATAATAATATCTCTGCAACAGCCCCATTTCCCCACTGTTGCAAGCTCTTAAAATAAACTTGTTTGCTCTCTCTGTTTGTAAGCTGCTTCTTCCCTCTGGCTTCAGCAGCAAATTGAGCTAATTAAAGGAACATTCCGGACCTTAAGACTCTCTTAATTGAATCAACATTTACCCCCCCCCCCATACAGAACCCATACATCCCCTTAATAATTACATTTCTCATGGCAATCATATATTGCAGACACTAAGGAAATCACTGCAGGTGTGGATGAAGAAGGCAATATTTACCTTGCCTTTGACTGCAAAGAAATTTCAGATGCTTCTCATTTTGCTTGGAGTAAATTCTATGAAGAGATAGAAGATCATGATAAATACAAAGTTGAAACAGTTGGAGAACAGTAAGTTCTACAGTTGTTTTAAAGAAGTCTTTGAAAATCAGGATACTTTTAGCAAACAAGTAGTCACCTGTCTTTTTTTGCACTTTATTTTTTAGTTCTAAACTTTATTTTATGAAGCCTGACAAGGAAGATTTGGGAACTTATGCTGTTGCTGTTAGCGATACTGATGGTATTTCATCCAGTTTTATTATGGATGAAGAAGGTAAGAAAATAATCTTGTATTCTTTATAGGGCATGGCAGAGTTATATAAAGCTAAACAGGGAACTTTATTAACCCCCAAATCAAATGTATGCATCTCACCCTTCATTCTTTCTGTGCCAAAGAGGACATGAAACTTTTATAGCCATTAATTTTTTTTAAGGAAAGACTTTTTTTTTTGAATTTTCAGATTCTAGAATTTGGCTTTTTTAAAACAACAACAATAACAAGAAACGTTTGATATAATTAAATACTGCTTAAACAATAGAAAAGTCAATAGAGACATATCATTTTCCAGCTCTACTACTACTTTGATTGTTAATTATTTGACTTGATGGTCACTTGGTACACTAAGGTCTCCAAGCGACTTACAACATATTAAAAAACATAAATATAAATACATTATATCATAAAAACGGGGGGGGGGGAGGACTAACCCCATAACAACCACAATAAGCTTGGCAGCACATTAGGAACAAAACAGCAGCATCTCACATCTCAGTCTTTCAAAAGCCTGGGGAAAAATGATAACCTGATGCCAAAAAGATGTCAAAAAAGGTAGACCTTGCTTGGGGAGAACACTCCACAGATAGGGTGCCACAACTGAAAAGACCCTTGTTACAACCCTCTGAGCTTCCCTCAGAGAGGGGAGCTTGAAAAGGGCCTCAGAAGATGATCGAAGAGTCCAGTTAGGTTTAAATGTGGAGAGGCATTCCAGAAGATATTGAGGTCCTAAGCCATAAAGAGCTTTATAGATCAAAGCCAGGACTTTGAATTGGGCTCAGAAGCATACAGGCAGCCAGTGTAGTTGTAACAAGATTGCCATTGTATGATCCTTGAACCTCCCAATAGTTGGGTAGCTGTATTATGCACTAACTGAAGCTTCCGAACTGTTTTCGAAGCAATAGTTTAACTTGGAGGTTTTCAGAGCATAGATTACTATCTATGTTATCCCTGTCCAAATAGTTGGGTCACCAGCCTAAGCTTATGGAAGACACTCTGCACCATCAAGAGCACCAGTAACTCAAGAGCCACAATACTACAACTATTTACTATTATTATTGTTAGCATCAGATCCAAATCGAAAGTTCAGCCAAGTTCAGTTTATAGCCAACAAACAAAACAAACAAACAGATTTTAACAGACAAGCAAAGATGATAAAAACATCATAATAAAACACATGTAATGAAAGACTTGTAACAAATAAAACATATCTACACATGTCTCAGGTTGCAAGGCAAGACACATAGTAATAATAATAATAATTTATATAGGCTTATTTCTGGATACAATTCTAAGGTGCCCAGTCCTTATTGATCATATTACATTTATATTGCATTTATTCCACAGGCTCTAGGATTCATGTTTCCCTACAAACTAGGAATCCTTTGAAATGAATGGGCCTTAGATGCACGTAATACATTTTAGAAATGAGATAGAACTATCTGTTGGGTTTCCTTGATGTTTCACTTGCTAATTTTGCCTTTTCTTTGTTACTTGCAAATTTGCACATTGTGCAATTAGTTCCATTTTCTGAGCTCTCATTAGCAATTCTAATGTGTTAAGTAGGGCTAATCTCTGTATCCAGCTATGTAGAACCTAGCCTTTTGCACAATTTCTATGAGGATTTATTGACATTTGCTGTGTATCTTTGTAAACATTTCCTGTCCACCAGCTTTCATTCTCTTTTGCAAACGCTGAAAGGAGACCCTTTCAAAAGGAGACACCAGGGAACAGGGTCAGCTCAGCAGAGAAATGAGAGACGTAGATGTTGGATTAGGGCTGGCCCAAGACAATTTTCATCCTCAGGTGGAACCGCAAATGCCCTTTCTTCATTGTACCCAAAGTGCATCTTAACAAAGGGCAGTCATGTTATTTTGGCACATCTCATAAGCACCCTTCCCTGGCAGTAAATACAACACTAGTAATTTAAATAACCACCAACCTCTTGCCCTTTTATGACACTCCAAATCGGCTGCCTAAGGTGGCAGTCTCACTCAGCCCCTGGCCCTGCTTGTTTTAGACATTTTACCTTTTGCTTTTAGTATATTTCATTCTGAACTTAGAAATGTAGAAAGCCATCTTAAACCATGTCAGACCTTTGGTCTATCTAGATCAGTATTCTTGACACTGACAGGCAGCAGAGCTTCAGGGCTGGATAACTCAGTTGGTAGAGCATGAGACTCTCATCTTAGGGTTGTGGGTTTGAGCCCCACATTGGGCAAAATATTGCAGAGGGTTGGACTAGATGGCCCTCATGGTCCCTTCCGACTCTACAATTCTGCGATAATTCTATAATTTCGGAAAGGGGTCTCCCAAAGTCTGTCTTGGAGATGACAGGGATTGAACCTGGGACATTCTGCATGAGGTATATGGCCCTTTTCAAACTCTCTGTCTCTTCTCATATTCTTTCATTTGCAAAAGTTGACTTTTCATAGGTATCTTCTTCACCGAAATGGGGGAAAAAGAAAGATTATTAGTGCTTTATGGAGTCATATACTGTTCTTAACATTTATTTTGACTGTCAGAATAAATTAAAACATGAAAATTGTCCTTCATTTCAGAGCTTGAACGTCTGATGACACTAAGCCATGAAATCAGAAATCCAAGTAAGTAGGACTTCTGAATCTAATATTCAGTCCCAGAAGGAATATATTTACACTCCGTTGATTGGAGTAAAGTAATGAAAAGTGTTTTTTTAAAAAATAGAGCAGCTTGCTTATCCTTCTATTAATTAAATGCAAATATTAGTTTCTGTTTAAGAGAGATCTTCTTCACCACTGCAAATGTATTTGGATGAATGGATTCAGCTTGGATATGTCTAATATTTGCTGGATTATGTATTTAAAAGCCCTAAATAGTGCAATAAATATGCACTTCAGCTTGTGCTCTGACTCATGCAAAACCAGCTTTAATACACATCTGTGCAAATACCATGGAGGGGTTCCATTTAGCTTTCATAACATTTCACTTGTTTGTTGCTGAAGACTCTCAAAAGCTTTAAACTGCTGGGACTTATCTTTGGCTAAGTTATTCCAAAGCAGAAAAGAAAGGAAAGGGGGAAAAAGTCCTTCACGTGTTTGCTTTTGTGCTCTGCTCTTTTCCCTCCAGCAATCCCTCTGAAGTCTGAATTAACCTATGAGGTTTTGGACAGAGGCCAAGTTCGTTTTTGGCTTCAGGCTGAGAGCATTTCAGCTGATGCCAGCTATAGATTTGTAATCAATGACAGTGAAGTTGTCAACAGTGATGTAAGTACATGCCTGGGAAGATATAGTGCCAGATTCTTTGTAGGACGAGTACTTAGACCTGGTGAAGGGACCTTTTCTGTTTTAATGGCATCTCTCCATATGTACAGCTGCGAGATACATATAACCTTATAAACCACTACACCAGGCAAGTGAAGTGTTAACAAGTGAGAGAGTCCAATGTGCTAAATAAAGAAGATTGATTCAAGGGTAGGCAACTGGATCTGGTAGTGAACTCAGTTCATATATCCCCTACCCCCTATTGGCCAAGTCTGAGATGTGAATAAAGTCATCTACCTTTCAATCACATAATGTCATGATGATAGCATGATATCAGGTGACCCACTTTTGTTCATGTGGAGATTCAGCTGGTCAGCGGAATCTTCTTCTACTCTTTGGCGATCACTTGTAGCTGAGTAAGATTGTCTTCCATAAAAACGGTTTTAACAGTGAGTCCGTAAGTGACTATGGAAGCCAATTCTGGATCCACATGTCCTTCCACAATGGGGGACATAGGTTTGTGGGTGGGAATTGATCATGGTGAGGGTTTGCCAAATGTGCCTTTCTCTTAGCACATTTCTCCCTTTCGTCCTGAGTTCAAACGTCTTCAAAGCCCATGACACCTTTGGTAAAGGCTGTTCTCCAGGTGGAGCGCTCACAGGCCAGTGTTTCCCATTTGTCAGTGTTTATACTACATTTTTAAAGATTTGCCTTGAGAGAGTCTTTTTACCTTTTTTGTTGACCACCAGCATTATGCTTTCCATTTTAAAGTTCAGAATAGAGCAGTTGCTTTGGAGGACAATAATCAGGCATCCACACAACAATATGAGAAGTAAGCCCCACCTACTTCTGGCTTTATATAATTAGTGACTCAGCAGCCAGCCACATTTTTAGCAAAATTTCTTCCTTGTCAATTCTAGGACAGGCACCCCCTTTTATTCCCCCCAGCCTCCATTGCCCTCTGTTTAGAGTATAATGCAAATTTAACATCCCCTGAACAAAGTCCACACCATTTCTGTGGTGTACAGCATCCAGTACACCACTGAAACTGAACAGATTTGTAGTTGTAGTCACAGTAGTAGGAGCATATTAAAACACACACAGAGAAACACACCTCCTCTCTATTCATCTGCGCCGGGGCGGTTTTATGGTGCAACTAACATCAAAAGCATTCCAAGGCTTTATGCAATAGACAGCAATTCTGTGAACTCTTTCCATTTTTTGTAAACTCTTTAGGAGGTTTAACTAGTTTATATATAAGGTAAAGGGACCCCTGACCATTAGGTCCAGTCATGGCCGACTCTGGGGTTGCAGCGCTCATCTCGCTTTATTGGTCAGGGAGCCGGAGTACAGCTTCCGGGTCATGTGGCCAGCAGGACTAAGCTGCTTCTGGCGAACCAGAACAGTGCACAGAAACGCCGTTTACCTTCCCGCCGGAGAGGTACCTATTTATCAACTTGCACTTTGACGTGCTTTTGAACTGCTAGGTTGGCAGGAGCAGGGCCTGAGCAACGGGAGCTCACCCCATTGCAGGGATTCGAACTGCCGACCTTCTGATCGGCAAGTCCTAGGCTCTGTGGTTTAAGCCACAGCGCCACCCACGTCCCTTTTAGTGTATATATAGACAGTTCTAAATGGGAGATGTTCTTTATTTAGAATATTATATTTTGCCTACTTTTTGCTTCCTTATTTAGCAGTAATTTTCAGGGACTATTACTTCTCCCCCTCCTCCTCTTCCTCCCGCGCCATTTCCCCCTCTTCTTCTTTTGGCTATTTCCAGACCTGCGTCATCTCTCCCTCCTTCCCTGCTTTTGTATTTTTAGCAATGCTACGAAAGCACTGGCATCAGAGCTACTTTTTTCTCTTTTTTTGGAACAGTAGTATTATTTCACCTCTTTAATTAGCAAGCCACAGGTGACGTTTGCATTTGGAGATTGATGATATTTTTGTGGAAATTCACATAAAAGCCTCGTATTTATGACTGCCATAAAACCATTGAACTTCATCTCACTGCATAATGGCAATAGCTAGAAACCTAATTATATTCTAAAACCTGCCCAGAGACAGTCACTGCAGCTGCTGATCATGTTCAATAGACCATCATACTAGCAGGAATATAGTTTTGTTCTTGACACTGGCCGAAAATAGATAATTTCCGATGAGGCTCTAATTGGAACAACTTCCTTTGGCCTTTCTTTCGAAGGATTTTATTTTTTGAAATGAAGGAACATAAAAAAGAGGGCTAAATTCATTAGCTCTTCTAGGCAGCAGTTTTAATCCCACACCCTGTAGATTTTAAAAGGGGAATAATAGATATATTCCAATGAAGTATAAAGAAAAAAGGTTGAATCTTTGTTTCCTTTTGTCTAGTGGAAACACAGTTAAGTTTTCTGTTTTGAATATCGATCTATTGCAAATGTAAATTTTTGGTTTTCGCCCCTTTGGTTGTGGGAGCAGAATATGGTAGAATCAGCAGGCGTACTGCCTTCAAAAGGTACATTAATATTAAAAGATGTGCATCTGTGCTCTTGAATGCTTTGTATTAATCCCTATGGAGCTTGTATAAAAGATGTTCAATATGGATTGTGGAAAGCCGCAAAAAAGTGGTGCCCCCCACAAATTGATGGAAAGAAGACTAGCATTTCATATTGACTAGTCCTTCAGAGAGAGAGAAAAAGTGATAAAATCCTATGTAAGCCTACATTCCTATGACTGTAGAACTAGGAACAAGCTATAACTGGGAATAAGGGTGGATCTACACAGAGGAAAACCCCCACTATAAATAAGTCACAAATTAAATTGTTATAATAAAAGAGAAAAAAGCTATGTAAAATTGCATAGAAAAGTTTTGTGCTCTACAGCGCCATCTGGAGTTGCATGTTTGCAATGCATCCAAAACACTGTTTTTTGACTAATGTAGCTGAGTCCTAAATCTTAATTGGGAATAAGCCCAGGAAATGCAATGAAATTAACTTCTAAGGCAACATACAGTAAAGGCAACATACAGTAAAGGCTTCTAAGGCAACATACTGTAAAGTATATATATATATATATATATATATATATATATATATATATATATGCTTTCGTAGATTTTCACGGGTACACGGGAAGACACCCGAAGACACCAAAACCTGCATATATATATATATATATATATATATATATATATATATATATATATGCTTTCGTAGATTTTCACGGGTACAGGAATGCAGGTTTTGGTGTCTTCGGGTGTCTTCCCGTGTAAGAGTTGGGGTGTCTAGGCGACGTTTCGACGAGGTCTCACTCGTCATCTTCAGGCTGGTGCTTTCGGCTTCTTGTTACTGGAACAGAGCAGGATCTCAGTGTTTGAGTTCCTATAAATACTGTTGAGGGGGTGTGGTGTATAGCCTCCAACGTTCTGGGCAGAGAGGAAGTTCCCAGGTTAGTGTGTCTTTTCTTCTTTTGTTCATTAATTACTTGAGGGATATCTTGAGTGATTTCTTGAGTGATATTCTGAGTACCACTTAGGAGGGTCATTAGGTGTGGATTAGTTGCTAAAGCTTTCGTGTCTTGACCTCTTGACCTTGTGAAGAGTTTTTTCTGAGAAGATGGCTGTACTGCACTTAGTTGTGCTCTGGCTTGGCTTCGTGTATAGGGGCGAGCTGTGGTTTTGTGCCCTGTGCCAGCCAGATCTGTGTAGGGATTGCAGGGGGGTGCAGCATCCGGAGGTGCCACTATGGTTTGGCTACTGGATGGTGTCTGTAATTTATCTGTGGAGAGGGTCTGGGTTTGGGTCTGGTGTGGTTGATTGGAGATGGCGTTCTGTGTGCCTCTGGTTCTGGTGTCGGTTTTTGTGGGGAGGGCTATTTTCCAGATGTCTGGCAGGCGGGACGTATCGTCACGCTTGTTCATGTTGTGAGGGTGTTTCTCTATCTCGATGGCTTCCATGATTATTCTCTTGTGGTGGTGTTCCATGTTAAAGAGCAATTTGGAATCTGAAAAATTAATTTCGTGTCTTGTTTCTTTCATGTGTTGGTAAAGAGAGGAAGTTTTTTCTTCTTTTTTGACGGCATTCTTGTGTTCTGCGATACGTGCATTTATTCGTCTGTTTGTTTGTCCAATGTACGTGGCTGGGCAGACTTTGCAGGGTATTTCATAGACCCCTTGGTTTTCTAACTGGATTTTATCTTTGGGGTTTCTGAGGATATTGGCTATTTTTTGGTTGGTGCATGCCAATGCTTTAGACCAATGCTTTAGACAAGTCAGAACACAAACCCAAACTTTGGCTCAGGTATGTTGACGACACCTTTGTAATTTGGCCACACGGGAAGAAAAAACTAGATAGCTTCCTCACACATCTCAACAGCCTACACCCCAAAATACAATTCACTATGGAAATAGAAGCCAACAACCAACTTCCCTTCCTTGACGTCCTAATCTACAAAAAACCTGATGGCTCCCTAGGACACACTATCTACCGGAAAAAAACACACACCAACCGCTACTTACATGCACAATCACACCACCACCCTGCACAAATAAACTCCGTAGCCAAGACTCTCATCTCCAGAACCAAACGCCTGGCTGACAAAGACCACTTGACAACTGAGTTACAGAATCTTTCAAATGTGTTAATCGCCAACGGATACCAGCAAAACAGGGTTACGAAGCTAATCCAAAAAGAAACACCCCCCAAAAAGCAAGACACAGAAGAAAACAATGGCATGGCCCTCCTTCCTTATATCAAGGGCACTACAGATAAAATTAGCAAAATCCTCCATAAACACAATATCAAAACAGCCTTTTGCACCAACCAAAAAATAGCCAATATCCTCAGAAACCCCAAAGATAAAATCCAGTTAGAAAACCAAGGGGTCTATGAAATACCCTGCAAAGTCTGCCCAGCCACGTACATTGGACAAACAAACAGACGAATAAATGCACGTATCGCAGAACACAAGAATGCCGTCAAAAAAGAAGAAAAAACTTCCTCTCTTTACCAACACATGAAAGAAACAAGACACGAAATTAATTTTTCAGATTCCAAATTGCTCTTTAACATGGAACACCACCACAAGAGAATAATCATGGAAGCCATCGAGATAGAGAAACACCCTCACAACATGAACAAGCGTGACGATACGTCCCGCCTGCCAGACATCTGGAAAATAGCCCTCCCCACAAAAACCGACACCAGAACCAGAGGCACACAGAACGCCATCTCCAATCAACCACACCAGACCCAAACCCAGACCCTCTCCACAGATAAATTACAGACACCATCCAGTAGCCAAACCATAGTGGCACCTCCGGATGCTGCACCCCCCTGCAATCCCTACACAGATCTGGCTGGCACAGGGCACAAAACCACAGCTCGCCCCTATACACGAAGCCAAGCCAGAGCACAACTAAGTGCAGTACAGCCATCTTCTCAGAAAAAACTCTTCACAAGGTCAAGAGGTCAAGACACGAAAGCTTTAGCAACTAATCCACACCTAATGACCCTCCTAAGTGGTACTCAGAATATCACTCAAGAAATCACTCAAGATATCCCTCAAGTAATTAATGAACAAAAGAAGAAAAGACACACTAACCTGGGAACTTCCTCTCTGCCCAGAACGTTGGAGGCTATACACCACACCCCCTCAACAGTATTTATAGGAACTCAAACACTGAGATCCTGCTCTGTTCCAGTAACAAGAAGCCGAAAGCACCAGCCTGAAGATGACGAGTGAGACCTCGTCGAAACGTCGCCTAGACACCCCAACTCTTACACGGGAAGACACCCGAAGACACCAAAACCTGCATATATATATATATATATATGCAGGTTTTGGTGTCTTCGGGTATCTTCCCGTGTAAGAGTTGGGGTGTCGCCTAGACACCCCAACTCTTACACGGGAAGATACCCGAAGACACCAAAACCTGCATTCCTGTACCCGTGAAAATCTACGAAAGCATATATATATATATATATATGATTTCTTCAAACTATTATATAAACCTAAACACACAACCTCAAATAACCAACCCACAAACAGAACTTTGAACACTTTAAAGCACCATACAAATGACTTTGAGGATGTTGATAATCAGCCACCATTTAGAATGAAAAGAGCCAGTTTTCTGAAGCAACCAAATCTTTCAAGACACAATGCTGGAGAAACCCAGTTGTGGAAAGATACAGCAGAGAGAGGAGTCTTTCCCCTTGATATTCTTAATCCTTCTAGAGCAATGATTTACTTTTATTTTGTATTGCCTTTTAAGCTTCCCCTTGTCCTTATGTGGAAATAAAACCTTTCGGCCAATCATATTCATGTACAATGGCAGTGAGACCAACTGGGGATCCAGCAAATCCCAGGCTGGCTCCATCCTGACCCTTCCCAGCCTCTGGAACACCTTTCCACTTCCCAAACATTTGGCAGCAGGCCCATTTTGCAGGGAGAACCGGGCAGAGCAGCCCTGTTGCCTCACCCACCTCTCCCCTTCCAGCCCAGCCTCAAAATCCCCGTAGATAATCTCTTTGACCTGCCTTGTTTTCAGACGCATAAGATCAAATGTGACCATTCGACTGGTATCATTGAGATGCTTATGGACCGCTTCACTATTGAAAACGAAGGAACCTACACAGTGCAGATTCACGATGGGAAAGCCAAGAACCAATCTTCATTAGTTCTTATTGGTGATGGTAGGTTCCCCGACCGATGTGCCTTCGCTTACAGCGGCCTTCCCAAACCTGGTGCTGCCAGACATTTTGGGCTACAATTCCCACCACCCCCAATCACTGCCCATGCTGGCTGAGGCTGATGGGAGCTGGTGTCCAGCAATATCTGAGTGGTTAGAGTTTCTCCATCTGTGATCTAATCCAACCGCTCACCAGATTGGGGGAGGCTGGGTTACAATGTAATTTAAGCATTTCTGAATACCTGAGCAAGTAAGCAACTCACTCTGTTGTCTCCCATCTATTTTTTTATTTTATTTTTAGCATTCAAGGATGTATTGGCTGAAGCCGAGTTCCAGAGAAGGGAGTTCCTGAGGAAACAAGGTAAGGTGGGAACAATTGGGCAAGCTTTGTTTTTCTTGCGTGATGCAAGGGAACATTCCCTGAGAACAATGTGCTCACTTAATTCTCGCTGACATCACTAGATGCCAAAAATGATAATACAGTACTTTGTGCAGCTGTAATTTTGTTTCCATGCAGACTGTTATCACGCACAACGTCACCATGCCCTGCTTCCAAGATAGTTGGAATGTATGCTTCTCCGCCAGTGGTGGATGTGGCAGGGCACACGGTAGTGGTGGAGTGGGCAGCGGCGGCAGCAGTGGGTGGCAGGGCAGAGCAGCACTTCCCATTTCTCCTCATGGGGCAAAACACAGCATGTTGCCCCCAGAAGGGAGGAATGGTGCCGTGCCAGGATGAAGTTCAGAGCAGGCTTGGGTCCAGTTCTCTCTCTCTCTCTCTCTCTCTCTCTCTCTCTCTCTCTCTCTCTCTCTCTCTCTCCCCCTCCCTCCCTCCCTCCCTCCCTCCCTCCCTCCCTCTCCTTCTCTCTCTCTCCCTCCCTCTCTCTCTCTCCCCCTCCCTCTCTCTCTCTGTATATATATATATATGTGTGTGTGTGTGTGTGTGTGTGTGTGTATAATATATATATATATATATATATATATATATATATATATATATAATTTCCAAAAATGACAAAACAAAACAAAAAAATTACAGTGGTACCTTGGGTTACAGATGCTTCAGGTTACAGACTCCGCTAAGCCAGAAGTAGTACTTTGGGTTAAGAACTTTGCTTCAGAATGAGAACAGAAATCGTGCAGCGGTGGCGCGACAGCAGTGGGAGGCCCCATTAGCTAAAGTGGTGCTTCAGGTTAAGAACAGTTTCAGGTTAAGTATGGACCTCCGGAACGAATTAAGTACTTAACCCGAGGAACCGCTGTATATAGTTATCAGTGCATTTTGCCAACTGGAGAGTAAGCGCCTATAGGATGACCAAGGTGAGACAAATGCTGAAACTGGGGGGGAAACCAGTGACTTTGCTTCAGAATGAGAACAGAAATCGTGCGGCGGCAGTGTGGCAGCAGTGGGAGGCCCCATTAGCTAAAGTGGTACCTCAGGTTAAGAACTGTTTCAGGTTAAGAATGGTCCCCAAGAAGGAATAAATTCTTAACCCGAGGTACCACAGTACAGAAAAAAAAATCATAACCAGATTAAACCATAATGTTTTTTGATTGACTTCCTTCCACTCCTCCTCTTGGTTCCATTATATATATATATTTTTTTATAAAATTTTTTATTGCGTTTCTTTCCATAGGTTAACAGATTAGTTTACATAGCAACATGCAAGAAACATTTTTTTTTATATATGAAAAAAAATAAGAAAAAGAAGAAAAAGTTAAATATCTTTCACGACGTCCTTCAACAATTCGCTTTCTTTTGGACCTCCTCACATCCTCTCAACATTGCATTCATTATTCTAGCCAGTTCAGCAATTTGTTATCTTGTTTCACATCTTATTGTACCTTTGAATTTATTATGTTACCAATTTCGGAAGTTTGTAATTTAGTTTTAACACTTTTAATAAACATAATATTTTGTTTCTAATTTATCTCGTTTTTTCATCATTACTTACTTTATCATTTACTTAGCTAAATTGCAGAAGCATAACGTTTCTTAATCGTGCACAATCTTAACATTCAAACAACTTATAGTATTTTTGCAAGTAGTCCTTAAATTTTTTCCAGTCCTCCTCCATTGTTTCTTCGCTCAGATCTCGAATTCTGCCAGTCATTTCTGCCAACTCCATGTAGTCCATCAGCTGCGTCTGCCAGTCCTCCAGTGTGGGTAAATCTGGTGTCTTCCAAAACTTTGCAATAAGAATCCTTGCTGCTGTAGTTGCATACATAAACAAGGTTCTGTCCTTCTTTGGCACCTTCCGGTCCACCATGCCCAGGAGAAAGGCCTCTGGTTTCTTGGAAAAGATATATTTAAATACCTTTTTCAACTCATTATGTATCATTTCCCAGAAGGCCTTTACTTTCGGGCAGGTCCACCAGAGGTGAAAGAATGTCCCTTCTGCCTCCTTGCATTTCCAACACTTATTATCAGACAGATGATATATTTTAGCCAACTTGACTGGGGTCATGTACCACCGGTATACCATTTTCATAATGTTCTCTTTCAAGGCACTACATGCCGTGAATTTCATACCGGTGTTCCATAACCTTTCCCAGTCCTCAGACATAATATTGTGTCCTACATCCTGTGCCCATTTTATCATAGCAGATTTAACTGTCTCATCCTGTGTATTCCATTTAAGCAGCAAGTCATACATTCTCGAAAGTACCTTAGTCTTTGGTTCTAGTAACTCCGTCTCCAGTTTCGATTTCTCCGTCTGGAAACCCACTTTTTTATCCATTTTAAATACCTCTTGAATTTGAGCGTAATGTAACCAATCTCGCACCTTACTTTTTAATTTGTCCTGGCTTTGGAGCTTCCAATTGTCTCCGACTCTTTCTATTAGTTCCCAATATTTTGGCCAGTAGGCCTCCATATTGGGCCTTTTTTTAGAAATCTTGGCTTCCACTGGTGATAACCACCTCGGGGTCTTACTTTCTAATAAGTCCTTATACTTCATCCAGACGGCAAAAATTGATTTTCTGACAATATGGTTTTTAAACAGTTTGTGAACCTTCGCCTTGTCATACCACAAGTATGCATGCCAACCATAAACATTGTCAAACCCTTCCAGATCTAGGACATCGGTGTTTTCCAACAGAAACCAGTCCTTCAGCCAGCAGAAGGCTGCAGCTTCGTAGTATAACCTTAAATCCGGCAGGGCAAACCCCCCTCTTTCTTTTGAGTCAGTTAGTATTTTGAATTTTATTCGGGGCTTTTTGCCCTGCCAGACAAACTTAGAGATGTCCTTCTGCCATTTTCCAAAACATTCCATTCTGTCCACGACCTGAAGGGTTTGAAATAAAAATAACATTTTTGGCAAAACACACATCTTTATAGCTGCGATTCGGCCTGACAAGGTAAGTTTCAATCTTGACCAAATATCCAAGTCTTTTTTAATTTCCAACCAACATTTTTCATAATTATCTTTGAATAGGTTTAAGTTTTTGGTGGACAAAGATACCCCCAGGTATTTCACTTTTTTGACCACACTTAGCTCTGTCTCTTTCTGGTACCCCTCTATCTCTGTAGGTGTCAAATTTTTGACCAAGACCTTAGTTTTTTGTTTGTTTAGCTTGAATCCCGCCACCCGACCAAACTCCAAGATAAGTTCAAGAACTCTTTTTGTGCTAGATTCTGGCTCCTGTACTGTCAAGACTAGGTCATCTGCAAAAGCTTTCAGTTTGTATTGTTTCGCTCCGACCACTATACCCTGCACCAACTGGTCCTCCCTGATCATGTTCAGCAATACCTCCAGAACAGAAATAAATAACAGAGGGGATAGAGGGCACCCCTGTCGTGTCCCTTTTTCAATTTGGAGTTCCTCCGATACCACATTGTTCACTATCAGTTTGGCTTTTTGTTCTGAATAGATTGCTTCTAATCCATTTTCAAACCCCCGTCCCACTCCCATCCCTTTCAAGTTTTTCTTCATAAACATCCAAGAAATGTTGTCAAATGCTTTCTCCGCATCAATAAAGATTAAAGCCGCCCTTGTGTTTCTGATTCGCAACAGCTCCAATATATCAATAATGTTCCTAGTGTTGTCAGACATGTGTCTACCAGGGAGAAAGCCTGCTTGGTCCTTATGAATTACTTCATTTAGTACATTTTTAAGTCTATTCGCTAAAATGTCTGCAAATATTTTGTAATCCACATTCAGGAGTGAGATGGGACGGTAGTTCTTAAGCTGGGTCTTTTCCCTTTCTGACTTGGGTATCAATGTGATGAATGCTTCTTTCCACGTTTCCGGTGCCCTCCTCCCCTCCATGATCTGGTTACAAACCTCCAACAACGGTTGTATCAAGAAGTCCTTCAAAGTCTTATAATATTTGGAGGTGAGTCCATCCGGGCCTGGAGATTTGCCAAGTTGCATATTTTGGATGGCACCTTCAATTTCCTGTTGAGTTATTTTGCTGTTAAGAATTGATCTTTTGTCTTGACTTATTTTAGATAGTCCATTTGTCCTCAAAAATTGGTCTATTTCCGATTCTTTCTGAGGCCCCTGTGCATAAAGCTCTTTGAAGTATCTGTGGAAGCACTTTCTTATTTCTTCTGGTTTCTGAACTATTTTTCCTTGAATCTCCAAGTTTGTAACCGTATTTAACTTTTGTCTTTTTTTCAACTGCCAAGCTAACAACTTTCCACATTTGTTTGCTGATTCAAACGATCTCTGCTTCATTTGTTTAATTTTCCATTCAATCTCTTGATTGATCAATTTCGAATATTGTGCTTGATGGAATTTGATCTCTCTTAGCACCTCTTTTGACTTTGGTTTGGTTCTCAGCTTTTTCTCTCCTTCACTTATTTTCTCTAAAATTTTTTCCTTTTTTCCATTCCAAAATTTTCTCTTTATTGTATTCTGTTGTATCAGAAACCCTCTCATTACAGCTTTACTTGCGTCCCAGATTGTTCTTTTCTCCACCGTAGTGTTCAAATTTATTTCAAAATAGTCCTTTAATGTTTTTTGGGCCTTCTTAACAATCTCTTGATCTCTTAACAAGGTGTCATTCATTCTCCATCTGAAGGATCCAGTTGGGATAAGTCTCAATTCCATTTTCAAGGCATTATGGTCGGAGCAGGTTTTTGGGCAGATTTCCACTTTTCTTGTTTTCGGTGCCAGCCCTCTAGATATCCAAATTTGGTCAATTCGTGTCCATGACAGATGGGCCTCAGAGAATAAGGTTCCTTCTTTACCCAAGGGGTTCCTTGTCCTCCAGATGTCAATCAAGTCCATATTGTCTGTCATTTCAAAAAAGGTTTTAGGAAGTCTGCCGTCTGTTGTTAAGTTTTGATTTTGGGATTTGTCCATATTTGTTGACACCACCCCATTCATATCTCCCATCACAATAATGTTAGAATAGTCCAAATAGTCCATCATTGTCTCATGCAGCTTCTTGTAGAATTCTGATTTTCCATCATTTGGCGCATAAATTCCTAATATCAAAATCTTCTCCCCTTGTGTTTGAATTTCAATTGCGAGAATTCTTCCATGATCATCTTTAAATAGAAATTTTGGTGACAGGTTCTCCTTTGCATAAATTACAACGCCTCTTTTTTTGACTTTGTCTGATGAAATAAATTCTTGGCCAAGTCTTTTGTTGATTAATACTTTCCTGTGGAGCCTAGTCACATGTGTTTCTTGAAGGCATATTACATCCAATTGTTCTTTTTTTAAGATATGAAATATCCTCCTTCTTTTTTCCGGAGAATTCCCGCCATTTATATTCCAACTAAGTAGCTGCAGAGACATCCTGTTCTAATTAAGATGTTCTTAGGATGAGGTGCCTTCCTTTTGCTCAGATCCCGAGGGTGCAGGCGTTAGCCCGCCTCCAGGCAGTATTGGTGTTGGTGAGGCTGAAAGCCAATCTGCTCCTTTTTGGAGATCTTCTCCGTGGTCGTGAAGGAACTTTTGGTTATCTTCAGGTGTTCTAATTTTAACCTTCCTTTCTTTGTAGGTGAAGGATAATCCTTGTGGAAACTCCCACCTATAGGGAATTGCGTTGTGTCTCAGCAATTTTGCTAGTTCTGTATAGGTGGCTCTGAGGTCCAGCAACTGTCTCGGAATATCTCTGTAAATTTCCACCCTTTTGTCTTGTATTTCAATTGCTTTTTTGAAGTGAAGACCTAGGATCTTATCTCTCTCTTCCTTTGATCTTAAGATTATCAAACAGTCCCTGGATCTGTCTTTCCTTACCAATCTTCCCAGTCTATATGCCGAGACAATCCTGAAGTCTGTATCTTCCTTTAAACCCCAGAACTTCGAGAATTCCTGTGTCAAGTATCCAATCAAGTCTCCTTGCTCGAGTTCCGGGATGCCTCTCAATTTGATGTTGCTCTCACGATTTTTCAGTTCCACCATTGACAGATAAATTTGTTGTTCACCCACCTGTTTGTGCAGGGGCTTGACTTCTCCTTTTATTTCTTCAACTTCTTTTTGTAAAGCTCCCACTTTCTGAATTGCTTCTCCAGCTAATTCCCGATTTTCCGCTGTTGCTCCTTGCAAATTCTCTATAGCTTGCGTGTGCTGGGAAACTTGTTCAGTCAATTTTTGAATCGAGGAAGTCGCTTTATCTATTTTCAAAGACTGGTCGTCCACCTTCTGGTTTAAACTTGATAATTGCTCCAATATTTGTTTTAATAGTGTATCTGACCCACCTGCTGCCATATCTTCCTCAGTGGACTTCTCGGTTATTTCCCCTTGCTCCCTTTGGGTCACCAGTACAGCTGGAACCGACGATCGGCGTCCTTGGGTCAGTGTTGTTTGTACAAATTGTGCTGGTTTCCTTTCCTTTTCTTTTTCCTTGGCCTCTTTAGATTCCTTAGCTTTAGATGCTCTTGTTCTCCCTGCACCACTCATTACACATCTGTCAGTGTTCAAGGTCAGATTGTCTATTGTTCCATGGGAGAGACAAATTCAGTTATAAACAACCAGTGAAGTGGAATTCAAAACAAAAGTCAATTCCCAGGATTTTATAATCCGAAAGCCCTGTAGGGGGAGTGCCACCAGGTTTCAAAGACAAAGAAGGAAGTAATCCGCCATTAAAGTTCCAAATTGTTTCAGTAAATCCGATAGTCCAACAGTCCCTTCAAAGACTCAAAGTTCCCCAAAGCACCTTTTATAGTTCAGCAAAGTTTCACAAGAGGTGCTTGCAACAGTATCACATCCAGTCTTTTCTGCTCAAATGTATCAGTTACGCTCCAGCAAAGTTTTTGCAAAGTTTTTGCAACTGTTTCCGCAGTTTAACACAGTCTCCCTCTCCGGCAGCCCGACGATCTGGCTCCTTAGAAATACAGCCCAAAGAGAAAAGGAGATAGGGGGAAAGTCCCCATTTACTACTTCTTTTAATCAATGTCCATTTCCACCTTCGGTTTAAAAAGAAAGCAGGTCTGATAGCACGAAAAAGTTAAAACTTCCCACAGTCCCGTTTCAAGCGCTTTCCGCTTTTTAAAACTTTGCTTTGATCTTGTCAGCAATGTCGGAAGACGGACTTCCCTTTTCTCGTCTCCCGTTTTCAGCCAAATTTAACAAATTCTTTGCCAAATTTTAAACCCCTTTACTCACGGGTATGTTACTTGCAGTTTGGTGTTGGTTTTAGGAAGAAGGATCAGCGCTCATCTGCAACAGCCGCGCGGCTTCACTTCCGCGGAAAGAGCGATGAACTCACAGCACCGCTACCCCTCCTTCACTCCGGGTCTCCTTACGGGGTCCCTTCTGTGTTTTCAGAGCAGCTTCTGGTGCCCGCCGAGTCCCACGGCCACGGGCTCACTCTACCCGTGGTTTATCTTGATGGGTCGTCGCTATGCCGCAGCGAACGACCCTTTTCCGCGGAGCCCCTCTTCAGAGAACGAAGAGGACCGCCATTACAGTTTCGCGCCGCCCCCGGAAGTCACTCTTGGTTCCATTATAATATACTTACTCATGCCTGTCCATAAGGCATATGCACATTCATTTGTTGAACTCCTCCTTCAGCCCTCTTTACCTCACTTGTCCGGAGTAGCTACTATCACACGTAGACGTACATTACTTGCTTTCGTAAAGCTTGATTGCTCAGCACTTAATGATTTTCTGCTGAATGTGCCGGGTGAGTCTGTTGAAAAGCATTGCTTTTGAGGGAATTAGATATGAGCGCTCCAATAATGAGGTTTGCTGACGTTGCCTATTGGTGCTGCAACGATCAAGTGGCAAACACTCAAAACGTGGACACCATTCTAACTACTTATGCAAACCATAAATTGATATTACAGAGCCTTGTTCCTGCTTTGCATGCATTATATGTTGGCAAACACATTTGCCAACCTGCATATGAGCAGCACAGAGCCATCGCAAATCCCACAATCGTGCTCATAAGTGCAGCAGGGGCACTTAGCTGTACTCACAGATCTTCCTTGGACTTGAGCATCTCTCTCGCCTTACATGACTATCTATGTATTGGTGCACTGACCAAAAGAGTAAAGGTCTTCTAGAGACAACTGCTTGTCATGTGATTTAGTTCCTGTTCTGTGTTTCTCTCCAAGTTTGTTCCTTCTCTAAAACAATAGAAGCAACAGTATATGATATGTTTATCTTTTTCTTTTTTTCAAGGTCCTCATTTTCTGGAGTTTTTGTATTGGGAAATTTCAGAAGAATGCGAAGTGCTGCTGCTCTGTAAGGTGAGCCATCATATTTTGTTACCTTTTAATAAAATGGCACCCTTCCTCGTGGGGCATAACTGCAAGCAGTTGCAGTACAAAAGCTTAGGGCATGTAAATAGAGTACCATGAAGAGATAGAAGGCTCTGACCACGAAGCCAATGGGTGCTAATATAGCCACTGGTGGTGACAGCGCCTCAGTGTCTTGGGGTTGCAAGGATGCAGAATCGGGATGTGTTCAAGGTGGTACAGTTCAGCTGAAGGCCAGGCAGAAAGAGAAAGAGATTTGTTTCCATTCTCTTACTACCTACATTCAGTGCAAGTCCCTTATATATATATATATCAGTCTAAACCGAGGCCAGCAAATTCAAGCAACAACTTTGAATCATGGGGATTTTCTGGAGTCAGTGTGCTGGGGTGGGGTGGGGGAAGGAGGGTGTACCCAAAATGCAGTGAAGCTGAGTTCCTCATTGACAACCAAGCCATTCACCACTGGCTTTTGATCATCTGCAGCACAAAGCTTAGGTACATTCTCTGTGTCTTGTGTAGAACAATGAGTGACATATAATGCCCGTGGCTCAACTTTTTCCAGTACCCCATTCCCCAGCTATTGCTTTTGTCTCCCTACCCCTGAGTTAAACTCAGAAACATGGTGTCTCACCAAGTGGTGAGGAGTCGAAGGGTCATCGTGCTTACTTAGGTTCAGTTTCTTTGGAAAGGAAATCACTGAAGGCTTTTGGTGTTTTGTAGTATTTGTGTTTAGTTACAAGTCTTCAGGTTGCACATAGGTCGAGGCACAGTGGAGGCACACTCAAAACAGCCAACCGCACTCAGATTTCTAGAGAAAGAGTCAGCACTCTCAAATGTTGCTAGTTTACAGAGCCAAAACTCAGCTTTCAGTTTTTCTCTTTGGATGCTGTTTCTTCTCTGGTTCAAACTGCAATCTATTGTTTATTATTACACACAGACACCTAGGTTACACCATCTTTTGTTGCATGGTGGGAGGCCTGCTTTTGTCCTGTTTAGAAGAAGCCTAACAATTAGTTCCCAGGGAAACACATCACTGACAGTTGCCTTAATGAAAAAATGCATCTGCCATGGGACTAGCAAATAACTTTTGCACTCATTCCAGCCCCATTAACCCTCTCCTGTCCAACCCAAATCTAAAATGGTGGTATAACTCCGAAATAGGATCCATTCATTCATCAGAACGGCCATTTAGTGACTGACAGGAGAGGGCTTCTGTACCAAACCATATTAAGGAACCAACATCTTTATAAATCTTACAGTGCCTGAGATACAAAAATCCTGAGTGCTACTGTGATTTCTGACTTCTCTTCTTTCACTAGTACAACTCCATGCCCTGCTACAAATTGCTTTGGGATATTCGCTCAGTTTCAAAAGTAGTTTATATTTCACTGTTTGCTATTTTTGGGCTCCACGTGGAGAGTAGTTTGCCTCTGTGTGCATTTCTTCCAGAGACTCCACAGGCACATTGCTAAAATAATTATGGGCCAGGAAACCTAATTTTGCCATATCTGCTTTTAGTTTTGGTATTGCTGTGATCCTTGTTAGACGAATGTGACAAAAACTACAGCTACAGAAGCAACAGTGACTCCATGATGGACAGACCTGTTCAGCAGCACAGAACAGTGTCTCTGGAAAGTAATCATCTTCTGTTCTCTTTTTTTTGAAAAAACCTCTTTCTAAAATTGCTTCTTTCAAGTTACCATTTAAACTCGCTCATCCAGCAATATTTCATGTCAGCCAATACACAGCTATATTCCAAGCATAAAACAACACACTGATTCTCTCTTGCCATTCTGCTGAGCTGAATTTCCACTAGCACTTCAAAAGGGCTGCCTTCAGGAAGCTTCCTTGTGCTCCTGCCTCCCGCAGGGCACTCTATGCTGCAGAAGAAGACCTTCAACCCAGCTCCAGCGCAGTCATTGGTCGCCAAGAGCGAAACGTTTGGCAGAATTGCAACATTGGTTTCTTTATGAGTCCAGATGAACCAATTTGGGTAACAGCTCCCACAGGCACTTTGGCAACAGATCCAAGAAAGTGCTGCATACTTATTTCTGATGGATCCTGGTTTCCTTCAGAAAACACAGAAAGTTGCAGGCCAGAAGATATCTGAAAAAAGCAGAAGACCTGAAGCTCAGCAGTTAAGCACATGCTTTGTGTATGCAAAAGGTCCCTGGGCCAATTCCTGGCATCTCCAGGCAGGTAGGGTTGGGGAAGACTCTTGTCTGAACCTCTGGAGAACCAGTGTGCAGTCAGATAGACCATTGGCTCAGTGCAAGTAGCACCCTGTGATCTCTGGCCTACCATGTGGGTAGCTGTTTCCCCCAACTGCTATCATGTGAAAAGGCATTCAATCCCATCGGTTTCAAAATTACATTGTTTCCAAATACTAGTCTCAAGTCCAAATCACAGTCCAAATCATAGTCTTAAGTCACTCCAAATGCTTTGCTACTCTTTCTGATCGGTTCCAGTAGAAACTAAGTGCCACATTATATGATGCGTCTGTAATTATTGGAATATTTATGCGGATCTTCTCTTGAGGCAGCTAGCAATATTTTAAAACAACATGAAGATCAAAATCCAGTGAATAGAGAGAACAGAATGGAAGCTGTTAAGTAGGCACCCTGATTAATCAAATTGCATTCCAAAACAGGGGGCCACCACGGATGAAGCCTTTCTCCATTTTGCACCTCAGAATGTGGGCAGGGCCTTCAAAGAGGATCTTAATACTTGGGCAGACTAATATGAGGGCAGGTGGACCTTCAAAAATGTTGTGACTGGTGAGCCAAACAAACCATCAAGGCACAGCTTGTTAGCAGCATATTGTACTTCATTGATTTTCTTCTCCTTGTTCAGGTGGCAAATACCAAGAAAGAGACCTTTTTCAAGTGGTACAAAGATGGTGCTGGATTTGATGTTGAAGAGGTGCCTGACCTGCAGAAAGAGGTTGTTTGTTTGACTATTCCAAAGGTATGGTGCAATGATTTCTGGGTGACGCATTTAATAGATTCCTCCTTCCTAAGTTCAGGATTATTGAGGCTTGTACTTATTGTACTTGTTGACTGCTCCAACAATGGGAACTCCCATTCTTGTGTGTGCTTTTTATTTGTGTTTCCTGCTAGCGAGGGAAATTTAGCTTTCTGCAGGTTATTATTATTCAAATATTCTCTTTCACTGAAATTAATGGGACTTGAAGAATGTTTTGTTTGACTACATGCAGGTAATGCCCCATATTTAATTAGAAGTAAATACTGCAATTCCATGTATCTAGGAGTAAAGCCCACTCGACACAGAGGGACTTACTTCTGAGTAACATGCAAAGGATTTTGCTGCACAACTCGCTGATTTCCATGAGACTTACACCCAAGTAGCTGTGCCTATGGCGCAGTCTCTGTTGCATATTTTCAAGGTGGTCACCTCTACCTAAATGTATTTGGTTTTGACTGTATCTCACATATATATAAACCAAAAGTGAGAAGGCAATCTTTAATCACCTATATGTTAGCATGTTAAACCAACTTGCTTCATCTCTTTCTGTCAAAATGTCTTTAACCTTACATTGGTTTGTACTGGACTGAAAATGATGTTAAGCTTGGTAGGCAGCTTGATTAATTAAGCGGTACATGCAAAAGTATTAATGCGATAATTATCTCATTAACGATGCTCTCACTGCATCTGCCTCTCATGTCATTTCTGTTCAGACAAAGTTCAAAGTAGATTTCCTTTCTGATATAGAAAATGCACCAAGTATATAAGTGACTTTCATTAATATAAGTCACACAATCCCTGTGTCGTATTTTATTTCTAGCTGTCTAAAAAGGACCAGGGTGAATATAAGGCAACACTGTCAGATGACCGAGGTCAAGATATGTCTACTATTGATGTATCAGGACAAGGTAAAGCTCCATTTTCCCCTGCATTGGTCATGCATGGTTATTTGTAATTCCAAACCATGGGGAATAAAGGAAATAACTACATCACCTCTGGGATGGAAGCTCCTCTGGCATGGAAGTTGTGAGAAGTTCTGAAACATTTATAACTGCATATTTTCTGCTCCTTCTAAAGTCATGCAGGTCATCCACCTCATCCCATACAGCTCAAGCCTCACAAACCTCTGATTGCTGCTGTATGATGATGGAGTAACTCATTCCCTCAGATTTATTTATTTATTACTGCCAAATACATGCACATATTGTCCTTTAATGAATGTCAGTTCCTCCCTCAGGAAAACACTCAAAAAATAGCCACATGAGGTGGCTGTTTGAGCTGTTTACAGAAGCCTACTTTAGGTGCCCTCAAACATCTGGCAACAACTGCATGAGGGTGGAGTTTGGGGCTGTGCATGTTTGACCTGCACTCCATTGCTGCCCCCTCCTGAAGGCTCTTTCTGGACAGCCTGGCAAATACACAGAGGTTGTCCCCATCAGCTCTGAAACTGGTTGCAAGATTCCAGCTCATGAGGACAACTGAGGGATATTTGGCAGGTTGGCCCACTGAACTGGTCTAATTTGGACTTAGCCAAAGCTATGCATGCAGCGATATGGAGACCAAGATTGTTAAATGCAAGAACATAAAGTCAAAACAACCAAGCACAAGCCCTTCTGAAATAATTATCACAGTCTCATTGTTTATCTGTGTAAAGCTTTCTCATGTGAATACTACATATCTGTATTTCCTATGCTAACAATCCGTTGTTTCCCCCTTCCTCTCCTCAGTATATGAAGATATGATCCTGGGATTGAGTCGAATCAGTGGTGAGTAAATGTTATTTCCACTTCATTTCAAAAATATATTAAAATTTTCAGAAACTGAGATAACCTGTTGTCGCTGAAAGCAGGAAATCTCAAAAGAGCCTTATCCCCTTCTATGGTGTAGTTAACATTCTGAATAGGTTTTTGACTTTAATAGATATTATTAAACAGGAAGGCATTTTTTTTTACCACATGCTTGTTTTTGTGTCGTTTATCAAAGAGGCTTTGGGCAATGCAGTTTGTTAGCTTCATGATAAGAAGTTACTCTTCTATAAGTGTGTTTATGGTCACAGGATGATCCAACTCAGAAGAAATTTTTAAACAATTCATCATTAAAATCTAAATAACATTGAATTCTGTAATATATTGAATATATTAGTATAAATATTGCACTTTGGGCTGAAATATTGCAGCGTATGGAAAATTATGGTTTACAGAGTAAGCATCAGAAACTTAGTGAATGTTGATATTTATTGGTAAATTCTAAGAATGATAGAAATGTTTGAGTTCAGAGACTTGTTTTTGACACTTCACCATGCTTAATCATGTTAATTTTGGAAATGTGGGTAATATTTGGTCATTTACTGAGGGCACTGGCCTGACTTTGAGATTTATTGGTAGGTCAGAATTTCTGGCATTTCCTTCTGGCCTTTTAAGACTTTTCAGTAAATGTCAACAATCTCCAGATTTCTGGCACTTCATACAACAAAACAACATACATAGATGACATAATAGTAATAGCAATTTTAATTTATTGTGAGTATGGTTTTTTAATGTCTAATTAAACACATGAGAATTAAAAAAAACCCCAATTCTCTTCTTCAGCATCATTATATTGACCTTGCTTCATGGCAGTCCTTTAAGAGAAGTGGTCCTGGAGATCTGTTGATTCACTATATATATACTGAAAGTCTGTAGGTAGAATGAATTATCTTAAGAATGTCTGGTTGTTGGAGTTTTTTCTTTGATCATGATTTCAGATTCTAAGACCCAACCACTGGATCTGAATAATGTTTTATCCCTGTAGGTAAATCTGCTTCTGAACTGAAGATCCACTGTACTCCAGAAGGCATAAGACTACAGTGTTTCTTGAAGTACTACACAGAGGAAATGAAAGCAAGTTGGCTTCACAAGTAAGTAACAGCCAAGCCCTGAATACAGATGTACCTTGGAAGTGGAATGGAATCCATTCTGGAAGTCCATTCGACTTCCGAAAAGTTCAGAAACCAAGGGGAAGCTTCCAATTGGTTTCCGATTGCACAGGTGAGCCGGAAACAATAGCGGAAGCCGCGCTGGACATTTGGCTTCCAAAAAAAGATTGAAAACCGGAATACTCACTTCCGGTTTCCAATCGTTCGGGAGTCGGAACGTTTTATTCCCAAGGCATTTGGGAGCTGAGGTATGACTGTACTGGGTGATTTTTGCCTGGTATTCAGAGACTAAACAAATTAACTTTTTGATATTGATACTAATAATTGGGGATGGGGTGGAGAGATGCGAATCTTCAGTGTTACTTCTTCTTTTTTTTTAAAAAAGTAGAAAAATGAAAAATTCAGGTGACAACCTTTTCATAAGAAATGAGACAATTTCTGGTTTCCATGCTGTCATCAGCACAGCTGGCAGCATTGCATGCAAATCCCCAGCCCGCCCTGAATCATCCCAACACTTTGCATCGCAGGGAGCATAAAACAAATCGTAAAGCCAGCATGCAATCATCCACTCATTGCACTGCAGGGAATCTGAATTCCCATCTAGAGACTTGCTTGGTCGAGTGAGCTGAATCTAGGATAGCAAAGCAAAAGCTAAGTAATGATATTTCAATCTTTTCGTATTAGGCTTTTGTCGTCATTAGGCCAAATCATTTCTGTTTGGACTTGGGTTTTTGTTTTTTTTAGCTGATCTATGAGAATCTAAGTTGGAGGTATCAATATTTTAGCCACTGAGGTTTAGTCATTTTCTGGATGGAAATAGCTGGATTAAAAAATAATAATCTGAGCATTGGATGCATCATTTCAAAGCCTAGATTAGATTTCCAATGCGCCTGTGAGCCAATGATTGTTTGCAAACCAATATGTCTGTGCTCACCCTGAAATGTTAGTTTCAATTCCTTTGGTCGGTATCACCAACAGCTCTAAAGAACCAAAAGGCTGCAGCACATATAAGTCATTTGTTTAGATCCGACCTTATCAATTTTTTTTTAAAAAAAACTGCTTATGATTAAAAAGAAAAAAAAAAGCTGTAAAAATTGCTTATAAGATAAACTAGTGAGATAAAACCAAACAACAAGAGGGCTAAATAAGATAGCATAGCAACAACAAAAGCAGTCTGATTGCGTTTTCAAATCTGAAGTGATAAGACAACATGTGTTGAAATATAATGCCTGAGCAAAGAAATCAGCACTTACCTGGATGTATAGATAGGGTTTGGGGGAACTCTACGAATAAGGTGCCACCACAGAAAATACATAATTGAGTTTGAACCCGCAGTATGAGAGCAGAGCCCTGCAGTTGCTACCTGCCTAACCTCGGAAATTTGGGAAATGGACACTGAGGTCCAGCGCTGAGGGCCTTCTGGCGGTTCCCTTGCTGCGAGAAGCCAAGTTACAGGGAACCAGGCAGAGGGCCTTCTCGGTAGTGGCACCCGCCCTGTGGAACACCCTCCCACCAGATGTCAAAGAGAAAAATAACTACCAAACTTTTAGAAGACATCTGAAGGCAGCCCTGTTTAGGGAAGCTTTTAATGTTTGATAGGTTATTGTATTTTAGTGTTTTATTGGAAGCCGCCCAGAGTGGCTGGGGAAACCCAGCCAGATGGGCAGGGTATAAATAATAAATAATAATAATAATAATAATAATAATAATAATTATTATTATTATTATTATTATTATTATTACTATTACTACTACTACTACTACTACTACTACTAAACGCTCTTAAGCTTGTAGGGGAGCAAATGTCTCCCCACCTTCCTAATGATGGAGCAAAATATCCAGAACTTGATATTCCTATTTACAGGCTAAAATCACGATCCCAGGAAACCTAATCATGTATAGTAGAGGTTGTACACAAACGGCCAAGCGTTTTCCTTTACATTTTCCCTATCCCTCACGCAGTAGTATCATCCATTGCTTGGTCCTAGAATGTCAAGCATATAAAATACAGACTGCACATTTAAAAATCAAAATGCAGCAGCGACCCAGGCAAATAACGAAATCTTACCAGTGGCACAGCCTTGAACATCTCAGGTTGAAGTTTAGAATTTTATTCAGGTTGTACACTTCTAGCAATGTCAGTTGTGCTTTTTTCCATGCTGCCCTGTGTGCCCAAAAGCCCATCTTTCAAACATGAACATAGGACTGACATACACTGAGTCGTGACCCTCTAGGTTGTTCTTGTCTTTGCACTAATGGCCGGTGGCTCTCCAGGATTTCTCTCAAAAATCGCACTCAAATAGCCTCAGAATAGCACTGGATGGCCTTGGAAAATTTGAATGGCTTCCATAGGATAACAAAGGGCAGATAAAAAAGCCCAGGAGAGGAGAGGAAAAAGGGGAGGTTTAAAAGGAATACCTCCTGGTAACTCCCGGATTCCTTATCAGGCTAAGCTTTGATCTTTCTGAATGTCTTTCTGTATTATTGTAATTATTCTGTAAAAAAAGCTCCTACTCACTCTGTTGGGGCTCACAGAAGACTTACTGCCGGCGCCATCTTTTTTTTTGCTAACTTCAACCTCTGAGCTCTTTTTGAATAAGGCCCTAGCACACGGCTAGAGAAGATAGCCCAAATGGTACTTACAAGACAGAATTATAAAGAACTGGGGATTCCTCTAGCTCAAGCACAAGCTGTTGAACCCCCTGCCCCAAAGAAAAAGCAGGCAAAAATTTCATATTATTTTTTCTCCAGGATTTAAAAAGTGGAGTCTTTCTCAGCCTGACCTGAGATTGATTGAACCTGGTACCTTTTGCCCACAAAGCCAAAAGTGAGCTGCACCAGTGAGCTGCTCACAAACCTTTGGCCGATCTAATCTGCTTTTGCTAGTCTTTCTCCTTGTCTTTCCCCTTCCCCTTGCTGGCATTCCTCCCCACCCTGTCTCTTTGCATATGTCTCTTATTTCACTCTGAAAATGCAATGCACATCTTGAAAGCACTATAAATGATAAATAGCAGAAGTAATAGAACCCTCTCTGGGTGACAGATGTTCTTCCTTAAAAAAAAATAACCCTTCAAGCTTCATGTAGATTATTAAATTGAAATATGAATAGACTAAAAATAAGTATAAAATAAATTCAAAATGAAATAGGAAGGAGTCATAGGCTTTGAAGAAAACAAACCAAACAAAGGTGGAGGCTAGATCATCCAAAAATGAACCTCCCAGATGTGATGAAATTAACCCCAGAATTGTCCTCTGGCTTGTAGACCCAGAGAATGATTTTATGTCAAAGAAACCGATAGTGCTTAGGTTAGTCTGTAAATCCCGTCTTGCATTTCTTGAAGCTGGCGCTGATTATGAATCCATTGAATGAGAAAACAAGTTTCTCTCCCACTAACCCTTGGTCAACAAGCTTACAAGTATGCTTACTTTTATAACCTTCAGTCTGATGGCTAAACCAAGGCATACCCAATCCAAGGGCTAGCATGGCCAGCAAAAAATTGTATTGCTTTCCCCCTTTTGAACATTTGTTATTGATCCCTCCGTATGCCAATGTTCAGCCTGCTTCTGAAAATTCTCCTGGCCTCAAAAGGCTTTGTCACAGAGCAACTGTTGCCCAAGAAACAGAAGCCTAAAGTCCACCTGTGTGTGTATTTTGAAGACTCCCTGTGTTCATTTCCCCAGGGAATCTAAGATTTCTTCTAGTGAAAAGATGAGGATTGGAGGCAGTGATGAAGTTGCCTGGATGCAGATATGTGAGCCCACAGAAAAGGATAAAGGGAAGTACACCTTTGAGCTGTCTGATGGCAAGGAGTCCTATAAGCGGAGTATTGATTTATCTGGACAAGGTAGGCATCTTTAAGCATGCAACTGGATTCATCGCACTGTAATCTGGGACCATTTTGCAGTTGGGGAATTAACGCTCATTGTTTATTATTAGGTATTTATTTTGTGCTAACAGTTTTCAAGGCACACCACCAACTTCGTTCATGCTATGCCTCTTCTCATCAGGGCTGCCTTTGATCTCTCTTCTTAGATTTCATTTGATGTTTCTCTACCACTTTTATAAGTTGAGAACAGAAAAGAAACACAAGTAGGCATCAAAGCATTTGTGCCGATTCAAAAGGCAAACTTTATAATACTCAAAAATGTTTCTTTGCAGCGTTTGACGATGCTTATGCAGAATTCCAGAGACTCAAGTAAGCTTTATACCATTTTCCTTTAAACTCATGACAATTACTTTGCCTTGGCTACCAGTGTCATTCTAACATAATAGGGTATAAGATGTTTCTTACACCCTATTTCTATGGAGAGCCCATGTGACATAATGATTAGAGTGTTGGACTCAATTATCAAGGAGACCAGGGCTCAAAATTCCACTCAGTCATGAAGCTCACTGGGTGACTTTGGACCAGTCACCATTTCTCAGCTTAACCTACTTAGAGTCATAGAATTGTAGTCCAACCCCCTACAATGCAGATATTTCAACTACAGCATTTACAGCAGATATCCACCCAAACTCTGCTTACAAATCTTCAAGGAAGGAAGGAGAGTCCACCACCTCCTGAGCGAGTCCATACCACTTCACAGGGCTTTGTGGGGATAAAAGGGAGACCAGGGAAAGCCATGTACAGCACCTTGATCTCTTCCAAAAGTGGGAGAGTAATGTTTGTGTATATATACATATACATAATTGTGATATTAATTATTCTGTTTACTGTTTTCTTTCCCCACTTTAGGGCAGCTGCTTTTGCTGAGAAGAGTAAGTACATTCTGTACAGAGGAAGCATGTTATTTATTATCATCATAAAAGAGCAGGATCTAGCAGCCTAGTGAATGCTAGGTAGACCTTGTTCCTTTTATTTACCTTTACAAAGCTCAACAAAAGGGAAGGAATAAGGCAGGCTTCCTCAACCTTGGCCCTCCAGATGTTTTTTGGCCTACAACTCCCATGATTCCCAGCTAGCAGGACCAGTGGTCAGGGATGATGGGAATTGTAGTCTCAAAACATCTGGAGGGCCGAGGTTGAGGAAGCCTGGAATAAGGTATACATAATGGTGCTTTCCATCAGTTCATTTTAAGAAGAAGGTGCAATTTCAAACCAAATAGATAGTTGCCGTTTTAGAGAAGATGTGGAAAACTTGTAACCCACCAACCTTAGCACAGTCCACAATACATGCCCAATGACCCCCCCCCCCGAGACTTGATAAACCTCCTACTTTTGCTCTCTGTTGGGGGAGGGGAGGGTTGTCAAGCAGGTCTGTCTTAGCTGGAGAAGCTGTGTTTGTTTGTTCTTGGAAAGCGAGGAATAGAAAAGTGGGAGAGAATGGGTGTCCAGCCTAAACCTCTCAACTTAAGAAACTATTGTTAGTTAGGTTTCAGAGCTGACAGTGAGAACAGACTACGGGTGAGTATATGCAATGCAGACTGGAAACCAAGTATGACAGATTTCATGTTGATGATGGCAAGAAATCTGAGTGATAGATAGTATACATAAGGGCTGCCCGTTATTCACCAGCATGGATAATCAGTCAGGTACTCTGACCCTAAGCATGCTTATTTATTACTTGCCTGTAATATACTTCCACTTTTAGCCTAAAATCATAGCTTCCTGGGAGGTGTCTTATTTCATCATATTTCACTATGATTTCTGTACCATTATGATGACAGACGCTGGTCATTTCCCATTTCCCAGGACAATCATTTTGCCTGAAATGGTCAGCTAATGTTTTTCTCGGTTGTATATGCAGAGCCTGCCAAATCCATAGATGCAAACTAGGCAATCTCCTGGGGCGATAACATTTCGGGGTGTCTGCTTCAGTTATTTAAATGCCCTGCAGAAAGAGCAACTGCCTGCCTTTTTACATTCATCCACCTTTTCAGCCCCTGCTTACAGGTGAAATGGGGGCTCTAATTTATGTCAGTGATAATGCCCCTGAATGCGGAGTCCAGCTAAACTGTGCAGTTACAATAACAGGATAGGTAAAAATTAGAATTAAGTGTAAAACTGAATCTGAAAATAGGAAAATAATATCCTAGTCAACTCTTAATAATTTTATGTATTATTATTATTATTATTATTATTATTATTATTATTATTATGCTGCTCAGTATAAGATAAAACATGGGTTGTGTGGGCATGCTTTTAAATTCATCTTGACCTACAGAAAAAGCAAAATCTTTAGGCCAACTCTGTATATATTAGCAGAGACTCACCTGGCGCTGTTGAGCCAGAAGAAACTGGATGTTTCCATTTTCAAAGTGTCCAGATGTATTGAAATTGAACTGAGCTTTACTTGGAGAAAACTGGGGATACTGATTATAGGAGCATAGGAAGCTGTCTTATGCAGAGTCAGTCCAATGAACCATCTATCTTAGTATTGTTGACACTGAAATGCAGCAGGAGCTGTCCAGCACTTCAGGAAGGAGTCTCACCCAGCCCTACCTAGAGATGCTGGGAATCATGCACTACTTAACATTTCACCAAAAATTAATTCAAGTTGCTGTAAGCTGTCCAGAGACATTTGTTATTGTGTAATGTATAAATGTTAGTTTAAAAGTAAGTGTATGATGCTATCACAATACAGTGGTACCTTGGGTTACATACACTTCAGGTTACACACTCCGCTAACACAGAAATAGTGCTTCAGGTTAAGAACTTTGCTTCAGGATAAGAACAGAAATCGTGCTCCAGCAGAGCGGCAGCAGCAGGAGGCCCCATTAGCTAAAGTGGTGCTTCAGGTTAAGAACAGTTTCAGGTTAAGAACAGACCTCCGGAACGAATTAAGTACTTAACCCGAGGTACCACTGTAAACCCCTTTGCATTGCAATCAGCTAAGAGCTTAGCTGTTCCTTATCTCCATTTTTTAAATAGTTTCCCAGTCTTTGTTTTTTAAGAGTTTGGTGTGCCTAAGAGTTTCTAAACTGAAAACCTCTGAGGGAGCAAGAAATAAACTGAGGATGAAGACGAGACAGAATGGGCTGTACCCTTTAAAAATCTTCAGTATCCACTTGCCGGCTAATGTTGCCTGCAGACATTTCATATTTTGCATATTCCTTAAAAATCAGGAAGTAACTGCTGGCACTGTCCCCCCCCCCCCGTTTCAGCATTTGTCTCACCTTGATCATCCTATAGGTGCTTACTCTCCAATTTGCAAAATGCACTGATAATTATATAATTTGATTGCTTTTTTCTTCATAGATCGTGGTAAAGTGCTTGGTGGTTTGCCCGATGTGGTGACAATAATGGAAGGCAAGGTAAGGGTAAGCCATGTGGCTTGGCTGTCATGGTGTGGATACGAAAAGGACTAAGAAAGGCTCATGAGAGAATACCATTACATTTGTATTTTAAATGCACCTATAAATATGCAGCCCCCTCACTTGATCCCACACAATGTTCTGCAAGGGTGCTCTGCTGGAGGTGTTAGAGTGTTGCCCATATTGGCACTGAAGCAGAGCTGCCAGCTCCGTGTTTAAAGAGGAAAATTGATGCAGCCCTTCACCACCTTCAAAGGGGTTGGGTGTATTTTTAGCAAGGCAAGAAACATTTCAGGATTGCCATGCTTTTTAGGATTGCGCTTTGAGGACCTCAGGTAACCCCCTAGAAATAAATTCACACAGACTCAATTTTTTTGTTTAAGATTAATGGACAAAATGTAGGCCACAACTTTATTGATTCCACAATGTGAGCGGTATTGGCTTAGTCATTGACAAACTAAAACTGACTCCTGCCCACCCCACAGGAGGTCTGAAAGGGTAAACCAAACGAGGGAGCTATATCGATGCAAATTGGCTGTAGCTCAACCCAGGGTTCCTGTGGTCCTGGCATGGCCCTAGCCCCTCAAGCGGACTTCGGATGAGATCCAGAACCCCCAGATTCCTTTAACAGAATACCCTTTTTAAAAGAGGGGCAGGTGATGGCCGCACCTCCCCTCCTCCAACCACAACTAACTCAATGCCTAATTGCCAAACCTTACAAAGTTGTGATGATTGCTGGGAAGTAGGCGAAAACCAAATGGCCAGTGCCAATCTGCCATGTGGACAAAATTCCTACCAGGCCCCTACCACAAAACAGGCAACCAACTGAAGTCCCAAGCAAGGCCAAAGCACAGAAACCAAAGAGGGCAGGTGGGCGGATGTTCAGCAGCGCGAAGTGAGTGGCTCCGATGAGTCGCTCTGCCATTTATAAAAACTTCCCCCTCCCCCAACTTGCAACAGCCTGATTGGGTGCTGGAACTGGGGCGATTGTGGGACCACCCCAGCAAAAACCGGGCTATGCCCTGCCTCCAGATGTCATGGCAGCCCCAAGGTCCTGAGCGCAAGCAGGACCCTCCTTGAAGAGGATCCGATTTAGCAATCTGGGTTGTAACCTGTGCAGGGAGGTTCTTTTCTCTAATGGATGATGGATGGAAGAAGGAGGGAGGCAGTTTTCAGAATTCTTTCATTTGTCTGCACCACCTCTTGCAGTATCGTAACTATCTGGAGCAGGTTTATGTGGTGGGGTTTTGTACAGAGGGAGGTGGGAATCAGTGAGAATCATCTTCGCCCTTTTTCCATTAAAAAAAGGGGGGGGGGAAGCAGGCAGTCTCTTAAAGTCCCATCATAATTATGTCTAAGAGGGTTACCTGGGCTATCTCTATAAACTGGAGACTGTAGTGGTAGCATTGGGTCTGTAGTCAGCCTTGGGGTGACTGTCTTTGCAGTTTTAAAATAAATATCAGTCTTTAAAAAATAGCAGCTGTACACAGTTTACAGTTTGTTACTTACAAAATCTTCTGTGAAGTAGGAACAGGGGACAGACAAGATACAATTGGTTACAACCACTGCTTTCTTCTGGGGGACGCAGGGGTACACATACCGCCAAACATTTTGTGAATCTAAGTTTGGCCTCATTGAGGGGCAGTACTTCAATATGAGTAGGAAAATCAGAGTACCTCTAAACATTTTTTTTTTAGAAAAAAAGCACTGGTTACAACCCATTGTGTCTTGTGCTGAGCTGGGATAATGCCAGTGTATGCTGGAAAACTGTCACAGTGGCAGAGATTTGTGAGATTTTGTGACAATCAGGCTATGAGATCAAGAAATCTAAGTTAGCAAGCCAATGCCAAAGTCTGGATTTCACATTCTTTCCCTGCTCCCTCCCTGTTTGTTTTAGACCCTGAATCTGACCTGCACTGTGTTTGGTAACCCCGACCCTGAGATAGTCTGGTTTAAGAACGACAAGGAACTTGAACTGAACGATCACTATGTAGTCAAACTGGAGCAAGGAAAGTATGCCAGTCTGGTCATCAAGGGGGTGACATCAGAAGACTCAGGAAAGTACAGTATCAATGTCAAGAACAAGTATGGTGGCGAGATGGTGGATGTCACCGTCAGTGTGTACAAGCATGGTGAAGAGCTGCCCGACGTCAAACCTGGCACAGGTGGCAAAACAAGGCTAATAGCGCCAGAAGGAACTCATTAATCTTCCACACGTGATAAGGGCAGCAGGAAGTAGATTTGTAAGGGGTGTGTTTGACAGGCAAAAGGCTAGAGAGAAGCTGTAGGTTGTCCCCCCCCCATAGTGTTTCTGCAGTAGATAACTGGCAATGTCCAAGGAAGAGTTAAGCTTTTTGAGGTGGGCATCACAGTCTCGGTTCTCTACCCGTACCATCCCCAGATGCAATTACATCATTATGAATAGAAGCTGTTATGTGGCTGGCAACAAAAAGCCATTGCAGGGGCAGCTGTTATTAACTTTATATGCAAATTGGTGCTATATCTGTAGGATGGAACTCTGCTTACGGCAATGGGAAGATCAGACTTTTATTAGTTATATATAATTTGGGAACCGAACTTTACTCCTCAATCTGGGCTGTGACCCTCGGTGCTTTTGTAAAACCCCCAACGGAACTGAAATGGGCTGCAGAAATGTAAACACATTGAGGACTGCAGCCTCAGATAAACCAGACAAGCTGAAAAATGACCTTCTGAGTTATTCTTAGTAGTATTGCTGTTTTGTAGTGCAAGCTGATCTTTAGTGGTATTTTACAATCACCGTGGACTCATTTAAACCATAAGTTTCACAGTTGTTGTTTGTTTGTTTCCTCCCCTGCTTTGTGCTAATAAAAAAAACTTTAAAAGTCACCTTGTGTTTCTCTCTGCACCAAATTACACTTAACTAGTTCTGTTTACTCTCTTTCACTGTTTAATTATGGCTTATTGCACAATTTCACAGCTGGTAGCATGCAGACAATGGACTTAACAATGAAGAAAACAAATTATGCTTAATCATAGTCACTCCATAGCCACTTTAATTTTACACTTTATGGTGTGGTCAGCAAGCAGTTAGGAACTAGTATCAGGAGACACCTATGCCATTTGGTAGCTTCCTAGGATAATTATATTTCCAAATTGGGTTTGATCCCCCCCACCCCACAAAATGAGGTAAAAACTCTTTTTTATGTATTCATTACCAAAGTAGCTGTGCTGAACACAATACTGGGAATGTTTTACCACTTGCAGGTGTTTATTTCTGTGGGATTGTTCATGTGTTTTGTGGCTGTAACATAAGGGCCTGAAATCGTACGCTTTCATGTGCTACTCTGAAACTATAATAGTTTATATGTGGCCAGGAGAGAATAGCTTTGCAGCTGCTCAGTTCCAGTCTAGTTTCAGAAAGACTAGAAGTATTTTGGATCTAACCAGGAGTGCCAACTTGAATAAAATATTGTGGGGGCCCAGGTAAGCTCCACCCCACATAAGCGATCACATGATGCAGTGCACACCCACCATTTGAATTGGAATGCCCATCAACTTGGGGGGGGGGCTGGCTCCCTCAAATGTTTTATTGTGGGAACCGAAGCCCTCAAGGCCCCAAGGCATTGGCTGCTATAGATCTAACCAATATGTTCTTATTTAGTTTCGGATGATTATGTATACCAGTGATGCCAAAAATAGAACTCAGCAAAGTCTCCTAACATGAACTAACTACATGCACCAGTTCCTTAAGACATGCCTTTCTCCCCTCCCACCAACAAGAAGATTATCTCTGAGTGAAGAAAAACCATTTCTTCTCAAGTGATGAGCAACAAGTTTATAAATATGCAAGCTGAGAACCACTGCACAACACAATGTAAATTAAATATTTTGTGTGAGTAATCACTTACATTTGTTAGTGATTAGCATCAATATGACCACTTAAGGCATATTGATTGATGCCATTTAGCCCTTCAGAAGTTGCTGTAGTACGACTCTGGTGGGGCAAATTTTAAGGGATGACAGTGGATTGGGTGTGATGTAAGAAAGCAATTTTATACAGTATCATGCTCTCAATGGAAGCACTGAAAGTACAGAGGGATACCAAATTCAGGAATGGGCATGAGGGGAAAAATTCTAAGATACCATTCAATTTTGGTGGATTAAAAAACTTGATTGGTCAAACCCAGTTCCAGCTTGAACCAGAATAATCTGTACAGTACAAATTAAAACATTACTGGATTCAATCAGCCAGCTAAAGGAACTGATCAACATAGAATACAAAATAGCCAAAATTCAGCATTCTTGTAGGTGTCTTTTATCCTGCACAAGTTGTATTTAGCAGAGACTCCGGTTATTGTATGTTACGGCAGTTTTCCAGACGTATCCTTGGGCACTGCAGACAAGGTTAGACTCATCTTGGTTATGCCTTTAGCTGGCCTGTTTTAGCTAACTAAGCTTCAGCCATATCCCTTCAGGTAGAGGGGAAAGAATTTATGGTGACATTTAATCCTTTGCTGAAGCAGAGAAATTAGTACTTGCTGGAACACTGTTTTCAGGAGGTTGAAGATTTGTAATAAGCACTTATACTTTGTTTTCCACCCAGTATGCCGGGCAGCAGTTTTCGCATTGTTTGGATGTGTGTTGTGTTTTTTTTGAAAGAAAAGTATGTGGAAGTAGCAAGGACATTAATCATAAGACCTATTCCTTAATGATTTTTCAAAACACTGAACTGTGCAGGGCCTCTCCAATCAGCTGTGGGCTATGTGCACACAGCCACACTTCTTTGCCTTAACTCTTGCACCACAAGCACTTCCGACTCTTCAGAAAAACCAGGCAGGTTGTTTGTTGATCAAGAGCACCTTCTAACACAGGGCTTATAAAATGCTCACACCAGGTCAGCTCCTCAGTCTGAAAAACTCATTTCATCAAACAGGCTCACTGGCTTCCTTTGACTTGTCTTGCTTCACCTTATTTGTCTCATGACCGCCAACATTTCTCCAGTGAAAATAGGGACGTCCTATTCTGTAATAATAATAATAATAATAATAAAATTATTTATGCCCCAGCCACTCTGGGTGGCTCCCAACATATATAAAAACATAACAAAACATAAAGCATAAAAACCTTCCCTATACAGGGCTGTCTTCAGTTGTCTTCACATGTCCAGATGGGCGGGGTATAAATTAGAAAAGAAGTCTTCTTCTTCTTCTTCTTAACTTCCACTGCACTCAAGGGCAGCAGGCTAGCCTTGTGGTGTCCAGAACTCTGTCGTCCAACACCTTTTCAGTGCTCCAGGTTCCCCCTTCCCAGGACCTTCATGCCTCTGGCCCACATGGGTCCCAGTTTGGTCTGTGAGGCCATTTCTCACAAACCATGCTCACCTGTCCTACTTCTGACATCAGAGGTGGGGCAGGTATGTGCTGTAAGCTTCCCAGAGTGGCTGAGGAAACCCAGCCAGATAAGCAGGGTATAAATAATAATAAGATTAATAATAAGAAGGACGAAGAGGAAAGTTCGTGAAACAGATGCTCTAGAATGTCCATGTGTCTTAGAGAGCGAGAGAGTGTCAGTTTCTCTCTTTGGAAGAAGCTGTTCCTCCCCCTCTACAGCTGGAGAAAGCAGTTTTAATTCCAAGTGCTTCCTCCAAACAGATTGTCAAAGGGACTCCCTATAAGACTTGGCAGGACTAGCTTGCAGCAGTGATATCCTATGGCCTCAAGCGGCTGCAGGAACAAGAACAAGGCTGAGGGTGTTTAGCTGGGTCTAGTTTCTAGATATAAATCTCAGATTGCAGTCAAGTTTGGAAGTGTCAAAAGAGTGCCTGAACAAGCTAGATCTTTGACACAATTTCCATACATTGTTGAGCTATAATACATGTGCAAAAGCAGAGCAAGAGATGGTGCCATTCTGTTATCGGCTGGGCTTCATCCAGCGGCGTAGCGTGAGTTGTCAGCACCCGGGGCAACGCAAGTAATTTGCGCCCCCTAACCCGGGGCAAGGCAAGTAATTTGCGCCCCCCCAACCCCTAACCTGCGAGTTGCCGCTGGCGCTGCCGCGCAAACAACGCTGCTTGCCCGGAGGAGGATGGAGGCAGAAGCAGCCGCCGCCTGTGGCTGGGCCGAGGGGATGGCGGCGGCGGCAGGGTGCAGAGGCTGCCCGTGCCCGGCCAGGCGTCGGTGGCGGCGTCGGCGCTGCTGCAGCGGCTGCTCCTCCTGCGAGCAGTGAGCGGAGCGCAGCCACAGCATCGGCGGGGGGCGCGCGCGCTAGGGCGCAAGGCTGGCGGTGGCGGCGGGGAGCCCGGCGGAGGAAGGAACTTGTCCCTTCCCTCTGGACTCGCGCCCCCCCAGATGTTGCGCCCGGTGCGGTCGGCACCCTTGGCACCCCCCACGCTACGCCACTGGCTTCATCCCATGTGCTGATCAGTGCCTGCTTATCAAAGGCAATGAAGCGACAGTAAATTACAGCAGCTGGAGGTTTCATCTATTTCCCCTCCTCACCCAGGAGCCTATTACACAGAGTTAGCTGCTCCTAATGGAGGCTGTTTCTTATTAGACTGATTTTCTGTCTGACTAGTGAGCTCCGTGTTGGGCAACTTTCCTGTTGCGCTATTTTAGGCAGTCACAGCATGAAATGGGGCATAGTTGGCTTGTCACAGGAGGCAGATAAGATGTCAGCTAGTTATGCTGATGAGTCTGAGGTAGCCTCTGGCTCTGTTATGTTGGCAGACTGTTGAGAAGCTTCCTTGTCCCCAAGCACCTGCTTCTTTTCTGCCGTCTCTGATTCGCACACTGCTGAGATGCTTAAAATAAGTCCTAAGCCATTCTCCCTTTGAGGACAATATACAGGTGCTGAGATACACACACACACACACACACACACACACACACACACACACACACACCAAAGGTACAATATGTCTTCTAACTCAAATGTCCTTTTACATAAGCCAGGGGATACCAATCTTTTGGGACTAGAGGGCAGATTTGGAAGGACTGCCTCTCCCCATATGAAACAATGGGGTCCCTGTAATCATCATCAGAGGTCCTTCTTCTTGTAGCTCCTTCATGAGAGGTCTGGATGATGGCAACATGTGAATGGGCCTTTTCTGTGGTGGCTCCCTATTATTATTATTATTATTATTATTATTATTATTATTATTATTATTATTATTATTGTTGTTGTTGTTGTTGTTGTTATTTACACCCCGCCCACTCTGGGTGGCTCCCAGAAACATCAAAACATTAAAAACACCCCTAAACATTTGCGCAATCCTCTCCTCAGGGAGGCTCACTTGGCACATTTGTTACATATCTTTAAGCACCAGGCAAAAACATTCCTCTTCTCCCGGGCCTTTGACTAACTGAGCAATCTATGGCCTTTTAAAGTAAGAGAGAGAGAGGGGTGGGGTTCTTGTTTTTGTTTGTTATGTATTTTTGTGTTTTAATATTCTAAACCGCCCTGTGATGTTCGGATGAAGGGTGGCATAGAAATTCAAATGATGATGATGATGATGATGATAAATAAATGAAATAATGTTGAGAAAGTAGCAAGGGTACCTGAAATATACTCGGAGTCAAGAGTGGATTTCATGCTCTTTATTCAGCTCATAGTGGTGAGGAAGAATGCAAGTTCCCCCAGAATGTCTACTTTATATACATTATTTACACAATGGGCCTCACGTGATTGGCTAATCAGGTTGCGGATTCACTTCCACCTGGAGCTGGATTGGGTGGCTCCTGTGGACCAATCAAACTACTGCATTCTGGACTCTATTGTTCTAGGACCAATCAGACTGCTGCCTTTTGAATCCCATAGTTCTAGGACCAATCAGACTGATGCAGTTTGGATCCTATTCAACTCAGTACATAACACCACCAGTCACAAAATGGCTGCTATGGGAGCATGGCATAATGAAAAATAGCTACCATACTGAAAAGAGCAGAAAAAGAGACAGAACCATAAAAGGTCAAGTTATGCCTGGTGGGGGAGTGGGGATCAGTCCCCTATCAATGGGGAAGAGGCACAGAGAAAAGCTCTGCACCTTTTTGCAGAACAGAAGAGAAGGTGTGTGTCAGTTCTTGGCATGCCGTGAAATGTGTCGGATGTGTTCATGGTAGGAGAGGCCAAGCTAGTACAAACAGGAACTGAGCAGGAAGAACAGCCTCTTAAATTTTGGAACTTTAAAGAGATATTTATTGAGACTTTTCATGGGTGCCATAAGAGGCACTAGCAACTGTGGGTGCTGTGTTGACAGCCCATAATATAAACTATCCATGTATGATGTAGGGGGAGAGCAAAAATGCAGGGCCAGGCCTATCATTAGGCATAATGAGGTGATTGCCCCAGGAAGCTGATGCTGAGGACCAGCAATGAGGTATTGGAGAACAGAGCTGTGTATACAAAACAGTGCTCTTGCATCTTGTAAATTACCGTAGTCTGCTGTCCTCAGGAGAGACCATTTTCTCATCTCCAGTGTCAAAGTAATATTCAACTACCAGTCTGGTTGGCTTCTGAAATGGGGGCCGGGGGCCGGGAGCATGAGGCATCATCTTGTCCTTTGCCTCAGGCAGAAAAATGTATCGAGCCTGTCATGAGAGGACATATTGCTGAGGGAGTAGTATGCTAAATAACCGTAACCTATGATTGTCCTTTAAGGAAACTTTGGTGGAGAAAATAAGGCACATTCTTTCCAAAACACATGAGTATGGTGTTGAAGCCTCTAGGTGGCACCAAAAGAACAAAATAAAAATAAGGAGGTTTTAAAAAATAATCTCACTCTTTTAATATCATTCGTTTTGATGCAAACACATCACTTAGGGAATAGGAGATTATTAAAGGCATTATACTTCTGCCAGGGACAAGGACAGGTCCAGCAAATTATAGTTTCTAGGAAACGGGTGATTATTATTATTTTTTAAAAATGCAATAATTCAGCCTATGTGCATCTTTTCATGGTACGTGTTAGGTGAAATCCAAAGGCAGTCTTTGAGATATTACAGGTCTCTTGTGTCACTGAGATTTGTATCAAAGACCATATATATATATATATATATATATATATATATATATATATATATATATATATATATATATATATATATATATAGCATGCAACATACCTGTTGCTTGTGGTCATTATAAGCAGAAAGGGAAATTTCTGTTGATGGATCTTGCAGATCTTACTGCTTTAAATGTTTTACTTCAGGACTCCACATTTAGGAACTGCAGATCCCAGAATCTGAGCTGTAACTAATTCAGTTGCAAGGTCTGGTGCTGTCAAGATCCATACATTTTACAACCATTGAAACTATGATGATTGGTCAGGGCTATGAAGACAAGTCTTTTGTGTAGTTTTGGAAGGAAGAGGCTTTCAGCCTGGATGGAAGTTGTGGTAACTATTCCTCCAAATTCTGAATGACTGCAGGCCATTGGCCATTCTGGCCCAGTTTCTGACATGCCAAGTCTCCCCTCTATGCAATCCCTTGTGCCTGTAGCAGAAATTAAAATGCATAAGGTTTTGCCGAGTCATGGAATATAAGAGTTTAAGTCTCAATGACACTTCCCTTGAATGCTTTGGGAGACAGGCTTCTTGAGGGATTAATTATTGCCCAATATAAAACGAATGCTATTACTGTATTTCTAGGATGAGCTGTCAACATGTGGTTCCCATTTCATCTTAGATCTAAAGTATCTTTGCAATGGAATCATAACTGCTTAGCTCATTGTAAGCTTTCCGCGATAAGGAGGTGAAACTGTCACGCCGTCGCCCTTCTTAGCAGCCAGCAAGTTTCAGAACATTTTGTGCAATGAGTTAACCATGTCAGTAGCTAGAGCATGTGGCTGACATTCCACATGCCCACTCAGCTTGGAGGGTGAATCCACCAATGCCCAAAGTGGAATTATGAAAGGAAGTCAGCTGCTTTCAAAGTGAGAGTCAAGCATGGGATGCTAAGGTTAGGCTCAAATTATGCCCACATGGGATGGTGCAAGAATTTATCTACTCAGGATTAATTGACTCAGTGGTGGAGGAACCCTCTCCGGCACCCGGGGCGGGACGCTGAGGGGTGGGGTGAACCGCCCGGTGGTGTACGTGTGACGTCCGTACGGGGTGTGCATATGGACTGCACATGTACGGCATCCCGTACAGAGTGTGCACATGCGGCAGTCCATACAGTTGCCATGTGAGAAGCAGCCCATACGGACAACCTTATGGACAGTGCGCGAGAGCGGCAGCCCGTACAGACACCGCACAAGCAGTGCCCATACTGACTGTGTGCGCCCTCGGCCGCTCTTCAGCTGGGAAGCAGGGGCCATCTTGTCACCACCCCCAGAGCGACACCCGGGGTGGCCCGCCCCCTCCGCCCCCCACTTTGTACGCCCCTGCATCTACCCAGTTTTGGGTCATTTCCACCTTCCAGCCTAAGACACCATCCACACTGTCTGGTAGGTCTTTCTGAGCCTCTGAAGAGGCATTTCTGTAAGAGATTGCACCTGGGCTAAGGATGTGCTGTCTTCTGCTCCTTCATTGTTGGATCCAAGGCTTTGTGGTCCTTCTTATGATTCCATTTCCTGTGGTGGTTCTGATACTATTTTCGCCAATGGTTCCAGTGCTGCATTTTATGTTCCAGTTGCTGCATGTCGGACTGCAGAGACACAGAGCCCTGTCTGATCAGTCAACTTTCCCACAAAGGAGATGCAGAAAAGGCATGTATCTGAATCATCCCAATTAATGGCACTCTCAACATAACTACAATTGTATCTACAGAACACTTTAGCCTGGTGACTTGCCCAGTAGGGCAGAGCTGTATGTGTCACCTCTCAGCTTGGTTGTCACCTACTGGGAGGGGTGAGGTCAGGGCTGTGTGGGTCCCTCATATTAAGTGGCAGTGACTTGCCTGCCAGGAAGCTGCTGCTGCAGCTCCACCTCACTGGGTTACTCAGTTCTGTTGACATCTGTATTCTGGAGTTGTAAAAACACAGGCCCTTGGTTTATTAACAAATGGAAGTTCATTAGGAGAACATACTCTTTTTTTTTGGTCTGAAAATAACACAGCACCTCCAAGTTATTATTAAATAGCCTGTAATTACAAATATGCCAGAAACACATTTTATCAAAGAAAATAAACCCTAATAACAAACCATTCACTTATACCCATATCTGTTTTCTGGTCACAAAAACATCTTATCTGCACAAGTAACCCTCTTGATTATATTCGCCGAACCGTTTACTTGCTACAAGACACCAGACAATACAATAATGTGATGTACAGCTTTAATGACATGCTTTTATCTTGAGGACGAAAACTCATAAATAAGCCCTCTTTATCTAGACAAATGTGCTGCCCTTCCTATTCTTCCAGCGTTTGTTGGTGTGACTGCAAAACAAATTACTTGGTGCTAATTAGCATAATTATCAACTTTTTGTGTCAGACATCTTGAATTCAAAAACATCCGATTGAAGCTGCTTCTTTTCACATTGATAGAAATGAACATCCTTCAATCTCGTGGAAAACCAGGAGCTCATCCTTTTGCGAAGCAGCCACCTGGCCAACAGATACATGCAGCCATTATATAGAGCAGGGACAGCCAACATGGTGCCCTTCGGATGTTGGAATTCAACAACTGCCTTAGTAGACAGCATGGCTACATGTGGGACTTGTTGTGGGACTTGTTGTCCAACAATATCTGGGGGGAACCTCATTGATCATTCCTGATTCAGAGCACGCTCATTGCAGTAGGGAAGGGGAACCTGTGGCCCTCCAGATGTGGTCCTCCACTGGATTACAACTTGCACCAGTCTGAGCTAGCATGGTCAATGGCCAAAGAAGATGAGAGCTGGAATCCCTGACTCTGCCTTAAAGCCTTAAACCTGGTATTTGGATGGATAGGCCTCTACACATTGTTCAACTGTGACCCTATGCATTCCCAACAGTAAAAATGAAAGCAAGTAACACCAATAGAAGCAACAGATGATGTAGCAACATTGATAGGCTTCCTGGCAAATCTCCTACCGCCCGCTAATCATAACATTGCTCACCTATGATGCCTGAAGGTGACAACAACCGTTACAGAGCAATGTCAGGGATTCCACAATGGTGTCACCCATCACACATGCCCTCCAATGCACAGGTATGCACCCAGGAAGAGCCCACAGTGTATCTCTTGTCACAAGACTCTGTGGCCCCCAAATTAGAAGTTAGCAACTGGCACCTGATTGGGAACTTCAGACCATCAAAAAATGTCCATCAATCAAACAGATGAAAGAAGGAGATTTGATGAGTAGTGCTTACTTTCCCAGATCCCTTGCAGGTACTCTACCTCAGTAGGGACGCAGGTGGCCTAAACCACTGAGCCTCTTGGGCTTGCCGATCAGAAGGTTGGTGGTTTGAATTTGAGTGATGGGGTGAGCTCCCGTTGCTCTGTCCCAGCTTCTGCCAGCCTAGCAGTTCGAAAGCATACCAGTGCAAGTGGATAAATAGGTACTGCTGTGACGGAAAGGTAAATGGTGTTTGCATGTGCTCCAGTTTCCGTCATGGTGCTCTGTTGCACCAGAAGTGGTTTAGTCATGCTGGCCACATGACCTGGAAAGCTGTCTGTGGACAAACGCCGGCTCCCTCAGCCTGAAGCGAGATGAGCACCACACTCCATAGTCGCCTTTGACTGGGCCTAACTGTCTGGGTTAACTACCTACCTTACCTCAGGACCAAGAAGTATCACTGAAACTAGGACCAGGCATCCCACACAGGGGCTTGACAGAGGCTTGACAGCTATATGTCAGGAGTGCTCTGATGGTGTTTCCTGCTTGGCAGGGGGTTGGACTTGATGGCCCTTGTGGTCTCTTCCAACTCTATGATTCTATGATTCTATGATTCTATGATTCTATGATTCTATGATTCTAGGTAAGCATGGAAGGTGTATTTCTGGTAAGAGGGAGTGGGACTGCTGAAGACCCTCCAGGCCTCTCCCATAAACCCCCCACAATGTGCAGGAGTGCCCATACACAAATGGCCATTTGCAGCAGAGCCTGCCAAATGGAATATCACGATGCAAGCAAGTCTCTTCCAGACAGTTAAAGCTGATCGATTGTATGTGGGATGGGGCATAGGCTAGATTTTGTGATGATGTCATAGCATTCCCACTGTTGACAAGTATTGATTAGGTAGTGCCTTCATTGCTTGGCTAATGACATGGTGATTGGTGGGTGGAATTGTTAGAAACTCGTGTGTGTGTGTGTGTGTGGTACATTAGTTCTGTTTTCTCATTGTATTGCTTCTCTTTCAGTTTTGTTGCTGGGAGTACACAGGATTGTGAACATATTACCCAGTCTGTCAAGACTGCTCCATGAGCTTTCCTGTTTGCTAATGTTACTATCTTAGAAATGCCAGCTAAATTTTAGTGCTGTGCTGAAAGTTCTGACTGGAGCTTTTCTAGCAACATTGAAGAGGGATGAAAAGGGAGTTCTAGAATTTGCTGTGGACTGTGATGTCACTAAGAGTGAAATTCTTATGTTAGCTATGTAGCTATGCCATTAAGTGCAGGGACTTAGAAAACAAACAAACAAACAAAAACAAACAAACACAGATTGATGTCCTGGGTCCCTTGATCTGGAACAGCAACCTAGGGTGGGGAAGAGCATAAGGAGGGCTTTACCGCTTTACCTTTCAGTGTGCTTTCACTTTGCAGTTTTTCTCCATTCTGTGTGTAAGTTGTTTTGTGGGGGGAAATCTGAGTCAGAACCATGGGGAAGGCAAAATGTTTAAAGGTATCCTAGCCCCACATTAGGTGCCTTGTGCTGGCATTGTGTCTGGAGACAGCCTCCCTGCACTTAAAGCCCTAGCTACAAAGCTGACATAATGTGTAGTTTCCCTCTTAGTAGGCAGACAGTCTGACTGAGAGGCCAAGTCCTGTTACTATCTTCTGCCTGTGAAAATGATGGCACATAGTCCCTCTCTGCAAGTTATCTGCTTGCATCCATTCCTCTGAGAGATCTTGCTTGCAACACAGTGTAAATAATCTACATGTCAGGGTAAGAATATTGGCCAGCAGCTTTCCCCCCATTTCTTTGAATTTTATTTCTGTTTTAGATTCCACTTTGTCTGGTTAAGCACACGAGCTAATTTTGTTTTAATTGCAAAGCCCAGATCCAAGAAAGCCCCTTTAGCAGTATCAAAGGACTATTCATCTGGGAGAAATGTTTTAACAGAAAACCAACGTTATTACAGAAATTATCCTTCAGCACAACAACATCCTCCCTTCAGTCGTCTCTGTGTGATCACATTATCACATGCAGAAGCTGACTGCCTGCTCAGACGCCTGCTTTCTGATGATAAGTATTATCTATTGTATTGCAGAGTTTTTTCTGTCAGAGTGGTGTATGTTTTTGCTGCTTTCCAAATATATTTCAAGATCTTAACTTTGGCCTTTTATCGTCTGAAGATAATTGCTACAACAAACTTACTGAAATTAATCTAGTGAAAGAACCGTAAGCAACATCTGCAGCTGGGGACACCAGTGTGGAGAAGATCTGCAGTGAACTGGAAGAAAATAGGGCAATCCTAGCAGGGAACTTTTCCTTGTCATCTGGGCAAATAAAAGCTGTGCTGTTTAAGGCATAAATGTAAACCTCTTAGGGCCTGGCAGAACTACAACTCATCAGAATAATATCCAGCTTGTAAAAGTTTATGCCAATGTCTCCTTAAAGCTTGATAATTTGACAGCAGACATTCTTTACATAGGTTATGTGCACACAACATTTCCCCCTAGAATCAATGGAGACTGAATGTTTGCTTTTTTCACATAGCCCCCACACAACTGAAAACTAATCCATTTTATTTTTTTTGCTCCTGAAAAAAATTTCTTCTTGAGAAACAAGTTTTGTTAAAACATAAGAATGTAAAAGGAGTCTGCTGGAATAGGCCAAGTATCTTGTTCTCACAATGACCAACCAGCTGCCCAAAGAAAATCCACAAGAAAGATCCACGCAGAACAACACGCTCCCCTCCTGTTGTTTCCAGCAGTTGCAATCAGAAGAATTACTGCCTCCAACGGTTGAAGCACAGCATAGCCCCCATGGCTAGCACCCAACGATAGCCTTTTCCTCCATGAATTTGTCTGTTTTTCTTTTAACGCCACCTAGGCTGATATTCATCACTGTCTTCAGTGGGAATGAGTTTCATAGTTGCATAAAAAAAATGCATTTAAACTTTACGTATGGGGAGACCTTGAATAAAAGTGGGGTATGTGTGTGTCAAACAATACCCTCTTGTAAAACAGTAGCATGGGGGCATCTCAAAAGGTAAAGGTAAAGGTACCCCTGCCCGTATGGGCCAGTCTTGACAGACTCTAGGGTTGTGCGCTCATCTCGCTTAAGAGGCCGGGAGCCGGCGCCGTCCGCAGACACTTCCGGGTCACATGGCCAGTGTGACATCGCTGCTCTGGCGAGTCAGCACCAGCGCAGCACACGGAACGCCGTTTACCTTCCCGCTATAAAGTGGTACCTATTTATCTACTTGCACTTTAAGGGTGCTTTCGAACTGCTAGGTGGGCAGGAGCTGGGACAGAACGACGGGAGCTCACCCTGCCGCGGGGATTCGAACCGCCGACCATACGATCCGCAAGTCCTAGGCACTGTGGTTTTACCCATAGCGCCACCCGCGTCCCTATCTCAAAAGATAGGGGGCTGTTAAAGCCCTAAACAAGACTCCTGGAGAAATCTGGAGGAAAGCTAATATGTTCTCCAACAGAATCCCTCATTCTCACCTCCTCTCTGCAGTGATGAGGTTGGAACATCTCCATGGTGAATGTTACAGTCTTCCTCTTGATCTCAACCCATCATACTGAACAAATTCTGACAAAGGACCCAAATAGCATGTGTTGTAAAATGGTGGTAGTGATGTACTCTCTAGACAAATAAGCTGGCATGTTCTAGAAAAGGCTGCAGGATGAGTGCGCTTATTCCAGTGGCATAGTCTAAGGAGCCTTGTTATCTGCAAATAGTTTCCCAGCCATCTTTGGCTGACTCCATGTGATGAGATGAAGGAAAATCAGTACTGCACTGCCTATTTATTCTATAGGTTTTGAGTGGAAGTATATACTTTGTTTTTTTCAAAACAACATCTTTTTAGTGAGTACCTGATGACATGTCTTTTCTTTCCCTATCTTTCCTCCACCTCTGCATTCAGTTTGCGTTACTGAAAGCAATTTGGGCATGTTGCAATTGTTTCAAGGCAGGCTAATATTCAGTTTCCTTCTCAACGTTATTGAGACATCAATTTCCCCCCACCTGCTTAGGGATCTGTTAAGTTACCCATTTTGTATGGTTGCTGTAATGCTGACAGTTTAAATTGGCTTCACTTGATATGACAAAAAAGACCTCTGAATGTTCATAGCAGGCTTCCCAGGTTCTGAAATAGGCAGACTGCATTGGCTGAGCCCATTTGATTTACACTCATATTGCAGATTTTCCCCCTCAGAGGCTCGTCTAATTGATAGTGACTTCTTTCTGGTACAAAATACAGTACAGCCAGGCTTGCATTTCACCAACACCCTGTATTCTAACTTAACTGGCTTAGCCAGGTACATGGGAACAGTTTCCCACCTATGTCCCAAGTTCCTACATAGTTCATAACAAGTAGTCAATATGAAGAAATGGGGGGAAATTGATGAGAGTAACTAGTTTCTTCTGCTTTAGTGTAATGATCAAGGCAGGACTTGCAGATCTCACTTGCTTTGAGAACTAGGAACTTCTGCTGACAGCATAATTTAGATCCACTTTGGATGTTTTGTTGGAGGAGGAAAAACAAATTGCAAATCACTGGTTCTTGTGCTTTCCATCTTTGTCCTGTAGCGTTTGAACCTCAAAACCACCCCCTTTCTTGTGGTTTCAACACTATTTCTTTTGGCATCTCTTGGTGGTGCTGAGTCAAAATAAAAACACACAGAGGTGTTCTTGCAAGTGTTGTTACCTCCCTCCATGTACTGATCCACTTTTAAAAAAAATGTAAGACTGCTGTTAATTAGCAGAAACCACCTGCTTATTTCTGATCATGGAAATATTCTCCATATCAACCTGATACAAAATATGCTACAGCTGTTCCTCTGTAGGCTCCCCTGTGATTTTCTATACACTTATTTCAATGACCCAAGTCAAGTATGGGAGATTTGGGTGGACTATGGGAAAGTTGGGAGTGAGTTTCCTAGGTTTTCAGCATGTGTTCAGGGGTTGAAACAGGCACGTCTAAAAATAGATTGTTCCCCCCCCCCCGTACAGCAAACAAAAGTATCCCCCCTCCAAAGGTAGCTGGAAAAAGATGCAGATTTAATGGTGATCTACTTTAGATCCTGCTTTTCTTTCACATGCATTATCTCAGATGCACATTTCTGTATATCTCTGCCTATATCACAATGCTCATTTTGGTCCCACTGAACTGATTGAGATGAACATTTTTAATGCACATAAAGATGAGCATGACCACCCAGAAGTACCTACTGCTCTAGTTGACCAGCTGCTTGTGATCATAGTTGGAATGTGGCCAACATTTCCATGGTTCCTTTAAGAAAATGTTTGGGAGCAGCTCTCTTTTTTGCTAAGAAAATCCCCTTCTTAGTTTGAACACTCGGCTTCCTAAGGAAAGCTGGTCTTTACTGTTCATGATTATTGATATTTTGACTCAGCAAAGGAAAGACATCAAGCAGAGAAATTACAATGGATGGTTTATGCTCACTTGAACTATTATAAAAGAATTAGTGAAAGGTGTAGAGCCACAATTTGTTTCTATGGTCCAAACCAAACATCTTATTGAAGTGCACTATTTATTTGGCAATATAGAGATAATGAAAAATTGAAGAGCTTAACTTTGTAAATTACAATCCTTTTGCAGAATGTTTGCCTTTGTGCAAGCAGCTACACTATATTAATGCATCTTCTCAAATGGAAATGCCATTAAAATTGAGCTGTACATTTTTTACCACTTTGAAACGGGAAGCTTTTTTTGTTTTTTGTTTTTACAAAAGGCAAAGTGACCAATTAAGTCTAAGTCCAATTAAAACTGGAGTTGTACTCAATTTGATTTATTCTGTAGAACTTGGCTTTAGACATACACACCACATGTGGCATTCAGAAAGAGATTTTGTATAGCAGGGATGTAGAATCCATGGTCATGGGAACTAGCCTGCTCTCTGGCACTATATTAAAATATTAACACTTCTCAAGATAAGAATGCAGGCCTGCTCTTTCAAGTGAACCCGGCATCAAAAGCATCATTGGGCAGCTCACAACAGACGTCACCACCTTGCCTCCCATTTCTAGTGCTCCAAAGAGCACCAGACAGATGCTATTGTCATTGTTCTCTGATGCTGTTTTCTGCCCAAAGGAAGTGCAGATAGTGCTGATGAAGAAATTGGCACAACAACAACAACAACAACAACAACAACAACAACTTTATTATTTATACCCCGCCCATCTGGCTGGGTTTCCCCAGCCACTCTGGGTGGCTCCCAACAGAGGACTAAAAACAGAATAAAACTTCAAACATTAAAAACTTCCCTAAACAGGGCTGCCTTCAGATGTCTTTTAAAAGTCAGGTAGTTGTTTATTTCCTTGACATCTGATGGGAGGGCGTTCCACAGGGCGGGCGCCACTACCAAGGAGGCCCTTTGCCTGGTTCTCTGTACCCTCACTTCTTACAGTGAGGGAACCACCAGCAGGCTCTCAAAGCTGGACCTCAGTGTCCAGCAGCTGCCCATCAATAGGATGTTCTCCTCAGCGAGGCCTATCTGTCACCTGGTTTGCCATCATTTTCTTACCAGGCAAGTAAGTTTTTGTTTTTCCAGGTCAATGCCCATGATTGGATCTCCCACCCCATGATAATGTTTTTAATAAGTTTGTGTATTTTTAAAATTGTATTTCATTCTTAATGCAGATTACTTCAGGATGTTATTTTTGCGGTTGGTGACACGTAAATTCAATGAACCTAACCTCAGTGCCATTAAAAACTTTGCTGGTTCCATTGTAAAGATTAACCTGATTTAATAGACACAAAGCATTCTTTCTGGACAGTTGGAAGTCCTATTTGATAGTGGCAATATAAAAATCTTGTTAAAAGTAAATCTGCCATCTGTAATACTTCACTTGCAGCAGGGACTTTGATTATCTAAACATTTCATTGAATGTACCAAGCAACATTAGACTCTGATCAAAATTAGAAGTGTTTCAGTTCCCAGGAAATAGGAATAATGTCTCATTTTTACTACAGCCATAGATAATAGCGAAGTACCTACACTTAACAGCACGTTAATGTCTAAAGAGTAAAAATAAAATTATTTTCTGCTTCAGGAAAAAAAATCCTGCGATACAGCTGACGACTCAAGATGAAACTTGGGAAATTGAGCCAAGAATTCCCTCCCTCCCTCCAACTGTGGAGTTATGATTATGATGCTAATAACACTTTCAAAATGTATTGAAGGTTTAATGAAATTTACTACAACTTCATACCGCCCTTTTCTTTTTGAAAGGGTAACTATAACAATAAGGAATTCTTCACTTTGCACAAAACACACAAACCAAAGCTACAAAAGGAGAATGGGAAACTCTTTGCAGGTGTCGATCCTGAACGCCACGGCGTCTTCTTACTTGGGAGAAGTGCATTATATAAAATAATAGCATCTTTTCCCCGCCATCAACCTTCTGGCCATTCTCAGAGAAAGCTATTCCCTCTGCCTTTTGCTGGATTATAGATATGAGTTGGCTTTGTATAGACTGAAGTGGTCAAGGGAATTCATAGCTGGTTTTCAGTTTGAGTTTATGCATCTCTGTCAGCAATACAAAGGATCCATTAGCCCTTGCAGCTAATTGATAGAGTTGATATGAAGAGTGGTTCCATTCTGATGCCTGCATGGTGGTATGGGCAGATGTGGGAGCCTTGTCCAACTTCCTGGTGGGGGAGCTGTGTCCATTAACTTTAGAACGGCAGATCATTGTCTATTACAGAAATTAATTGCAGGTGTGGACTTCTGCCTGGGCTAACGGATCAATCTAAAAATAAACCAGGAGCTGCAAACCAGTCCCTTAATTATTTTGATTTGATTCCACTTCAGCAGCGCTTGGCAGATTCGTTTAGTTCTAGCCAAGCCCACAGCAGTCGCTTTTATTTATTTTTTAAGTATGGTAACTGGTTCGAAGCAGTTAAATCTAATTTGTCACAGAAATATGCTTATTTCTGGGACACGAGCGCTGCGTATTTAAGATTAAAGTGGCATGTTAATAGCCATATTAAGAGCTCTGGCAAAGAAGACTGGCGTGATGGACGGCACTTAGACTAAGTCTGTGGAGCAGAATCTTCGTCATGTCCTTATAAATTCAGAGAATTACAATGAGGGAGAGTGAATGGGGTGTGAATTGCTTCATTGGAAGAGCATGATTTGGGATGCTTTGAGCATTGGACTGTTGTGGGCAAATGTTCCCCCAAAGAACCCAGCCTTATATGCATTTCTGGGGACTTCTTTGTAGACTGGCGTGCCTTGTGCACATTGGCGAATGATCCAGGAGAGTCATCAGTCATCAGTGTAAATCACATCATAGTGCAGTGGCATCAAAATTATGGCATTCGTTCTTTCAAAAACAATCCATTTGCTGCATGCAGTCAAGACTGCTACGACAAACGCAAAGGGGCATGCGGTGATGTGAGCCAGCCTTTAAGCGAATAGGTTCACTGAAGAGAACTTCCTGGTATGGTGTCCAGCAGGATAGGGGTTAATTATGTCCTCCCTCTTATACACCTAGAAAACCAGATGCTTCTCAGTAATTCAACCTGTGTTTCTGGGAGCAGATTACCCCCTGCCCATGGAATGGTTGTACCCTTTCTGATTAAATAACTGAATTGGCTGACTTCGCAGTACAATCCTAAACAAGTCTACTCAAAATTCAGAGCTAAATTTAGCAGGAAGGATCAAATATGTCAATTTCAGTTTCTGCTTTTTAAATGTATGCATTGTTTATTTTGTTTATGATTTGCTGCTAGATTTCAATTTACTGATGTAATTACAATGAAAATCGATAAGATTTCTCATTTTTCAGTCTTCAGTTTTCCGCACTTCCGTATCAGTTTGCATTTTTTAATTTAAAAAAAAAATCATCACGGAAACCAGCATTTCAATGCATTTTTGCGTGCTGAGGTCCCCCAAAACACCCTCACCCCAATAATTCACACATCACACATATTTTTTGTTTAAGGTTTTTTGGCATAAATTTTTTGGCCACAACTTTATTAGCATACAAATTGTGAGTGGTTGCTTAGGCATTGGTTAAGACTATCTGTCCCCCCCCCCCACCTTGGGGACAGCACTGGCTCCCGGATTCCAGCGGAAGCCAGTGTGGAGGAACAAGTTCAGGGATAACTGGAGCTGCGACACAGACCCTCAGCTTCTTCCCGCATGCTCCTAGAGGCTTACGCGGCCCAAACCCGATTCCAGGGGTTTGGACGAAAGGATGGTAAGCCCCTGAATTCCTTTAACGGAATTCCCGTGCAGCAGCAGCATTGGAGGGGCAGGCACAGTCAATCCATACCCCTCCACCAACCAATTTAAACCAATGCCTAACCGCCAACCTTACAAGTTGTGACGATTTGCTAAGCAGTAGGCAAAACCCAAAAGGCACACACTAATCAGCCAGTCGGGAAAATTCCTACTAGGCCCCCGCACCAATGCAGACGACCCCATGACAGGCAAAGCAAGGTCAAGGTGCAAGCCCAACAAGGGAGGGCGGGCGGGAGATCCGATGTCCACAGCAAAAGAGAAAGTAGCCTGCTGTGGACAATGCTTAAATTACCTCTGATCCCACCCCTAAATTTGCAACATCAAATTTACCCCAGCAACTCAAACACCCATCAGTGTTAGGCCCCTTTATCTCCACCTGCCTATTTACAACAGGGTGCTTTGACCGTCCCCATCCTCAACACGTGCTCTCCTTTAGTGAGAACACGCTTTATCCTAATATGAACATTTTGTTTGAAATTTTGCCTAACATGCATATTTTTGGTAGAGCTATTTACCTTAATATAATGTGATTTTAAATATTATTTTCACCAACGTATGATATTTTTTTTTAATGCTCGTTTTAAAGTATATGCACTTTAATTGGTTATGCAGTCGTGGAATAAAATGAGATGTCCTCTTGTGGATCAGTAATTGGTTAAGTAACAGGAAGCAAAGAGAAGGAATAAATGGGCAGTTCTCTGAATGGAGGGATGTCGAAAGGAGTGGAGCCTGTGGTTTATAACTTGTTCATAAATGACTTAGAGTTAGAGATAGGGCATGCCCAATACATTTTGGCATCTGAGATGAACCACAGAATAGCATCTCCCTCCCCACCAGGGAGGGACGTGGGTGGCGCTGTGATCTAAACCACAGAGCCTAGGGCTTGCTGATCAGAAGGTCGGTGGTTCGAATCCCCACGACGGGGTGAGCTCCCGTTGCTCGGTCCCTGCTCCTGCCAACCTAGCAGTTCGAAAGCACGTCAAAGTGCAAGCAGATAAATAGGTACCACTCCGGTGGGAAGGTAAATAGCGTTTCTGTGCACTGTTCTGGTTCGCCAGAAGCAGCTTAGTCATGCTGGCCACATGACCCAGAAGCTGTATGCCGGCTCCCTCAGCCAATAAAGTGAAATGAGTGCCACAACCCCAGAGTCGGTCACAACTGGACCTAATGGTCAGGGGTCCCTTTACCTTTACCTTTAGCCCACCAGGGAAGAAGGGGTGAGTGAAGTTCTACATAAAGAACAAGCGGTGGGGAATAAATATTTATATTGGGAACTTATTTCAACTGTGCTCAGCACTGTTCCATTTGAAAGTTAGTGTTTGATCAAAGTTCCACAGTGTGTGTTTGTCCTTGTGCTTTAGCCCCACGAAACATGATACTTGCTATTAATTACAGAAAGAGTCAAATGCGTTTTCTGCTTATGATAAAATGTTCAGCTAAGAACGCAAGCTTGGCTTTAAGTACAGCAATTTTTACTTCCCTTCCGAAGATGACCAGATGCTTTTTTGCTTTAATGGCACATTCATTATTTGCTGGTGCCATATTCTTGAGTTGTCTAGCTGTTTTATTGCAAGTATTTCCTCATCTACAGCTGTCAATAAGTTTTAAAAGTTATTTTTTATCTCCATAGACTTTTTACATCTTTGGGTGCCGCATACCTATGAAAATATGTCTTATTTGGTTGAACAACAGGATCATTCCCTTTGCCATTTGATGACTTGCATTCCTGGTGCAATTGTTTCAGTTGCCCCAACATGTCTAAATTGTAACCTTTTTTTAAAAAAAAGTGAATAAATATCAGTGGTTTTGTTGTTTATAAATTCCAGTAACACTGAAAATGGAATCAAAGGATCCTAGGAACCAAATTCATATCATAAGATAGAGCAGTGTTTCCCAACCGGTGTTCCGCGGCACACTAGTGTGCCGCGAGACGTTGGCTGGTGTGCCGTGGGAGGGAGGCGGGCGAGTCGGGCGGCGAGAGGCGGGGCGTCGGCGGCGAGGATCCGCGTCGAGCCGGGGGCGGCTCCGCGGTGGTGGTGCCGAGGTTTCTCTCTCCATTCTCCCCTCACACACACACACAGGAAATAACACAGGATCAGCTCAGCTGACAGGACCCGGCCAATGGGGTGGCGGGGCAGCGCGCGCAAAAGGGAGGAGCGCGAGACAGCGGACGAGGAGGAGGCCGGCATGTCCGGGCAGCAGCAGCAACAACAGCAGCAGCAACTCCCGGCAATGGCTCCTCAAGCCCCGGGCAACCCTACTCCCTCTCCGGCCTCGGCCGCCCTCCTGCTCCACCCGCCTCCCCCGCCGCCGCCGGCCACCTCGGCCCCGCCGCCGCCCCCTCCTCCGCCCGCTATCGCCGCCACCACCACAACAGCCGCCGCCGCCTCAGCTGGGCCCATGCCTGCCGGGAGCGCCCCGGCGCCCTTCCCTCATGGCGGCGACCCGGCCCTGAACGAGCAGGAGAAGGAGCTCAAGCAGCGCCTCAAGCGGCTCTACCCGGCCGTGGACGAGCAGGAGACGCCACTGCCGTGCTCCTGGAGCCCGAAGGACAAATTCAGCTACATCGGCCTCTCGCAGAACAACCTGCGCGTCCACTACAAAGGTAGAGGGATGGAGGGAGGGCGAGGCCAAGGCCACCGCCATCCCCAGGCCCCCTCCTCCTCTTCCTCTGAAAGGCAGGCTGAGAAACTCACAGGGAAGCTCTGAACGTCTCCCCCGAAACCGTCGGGAGGCTTCGGTTGTTGCCTTTCTCCGCCGAGGTCGGTGGACCCCGAGCCTAGGCTTCCTTCCCGCACCCCGCTTTCCGAAGACCGCACACCAGTTGGGCCAGTACATATTCCCCTCCCGTGACTGGAGCGGAATAGCCCTTTCTCTTCTTCCCCAACCCTTGTCGTTGGAGGAGTCCCTCAGTCCCTCGCTTTGCTGCCTCCCCCCCCCACCCCCAAAGCTTGGAGGTTCCCCGGCAAGGGGGAGGGAAAAAAATTGAAACTTTCACTTTCGTGCGTCCCAGCGTGACGCTGCGCGCTGACGTCACGGGGCTGTAATGGTGGTGTGCCTCGAGATTTTTTTCATCAAACAAGTGTGCCTTTGCCCAAAAAGGTTGGGAAACACTGATAGAGGTCCGTGACTATATATTGAAATGCTACTACAGTATATATTGAAATGCTACTACAGTGGTACCTTGGTTCTCAAACGCCTTGGTACTCAAACAACTTGGAACCTAAACACTTGAAACCCAAAAGTAAGTGTTCCGGTTTGCAAACTTTTTTTGGAAGCCAAACATGCTCCGTTTTGAGTGTTACGCTTCCAATTTGAGTGTTATGCTGACAGTTTGAGTGCCACACTTCTGTTTTGAGTGCCACACTTCCATGGTGAGTGTTATGCTGAAGTCTGTCTGTTTTTGCTATTTATTTCGTATTTTTCTTTCTGCAGCTCTTTTGTTTATGTGACGGTGTGGAACCCAGTTCATCTACTGATTGATTGTGTGACTGCAATGCATTGTTTATTGCTTTCATTTTATAGATTAATGGTCTCATTAGATAATAAAATTCATGTTAAATTGCTGTTTTAGGGATTGTTTTTAAAAGTCTGGACCGGATTGATCCCACTTTCTATGGGAAAGAGCGCCTTGGTTTTGGAACGCTTTGGTTTTGGAACGGACTTCCGGAATGAATTAAGTTTGAGAACCAAGGTACCACTGTAGTTCAATGTATAGCGTCAACACAGTAAACCCCTTGTTTAGACTGGCCTGCCCCATGAAGCCAAGTATAGTGGTTGCCTCAGACAGCAGATCTGGGCCCAAGGAGCACACTGCTCACTGCCACATCCTCTTTCTGCTTTCTGCCGCCACACCATGGCTCCATCACCACTGCCTCCTTTGCCATGGACATGCCCTACTGTGGCACAGCCACCCTTCTCAGTGGCAGTATTGGAGGATGTGCCTATGGCAGTGGTGTGCTTCCAACAGCAGAAGTGGCAGGGGTATGGTGGTGCAGGTGGAGTAGCTGCAAAATGTCCTAGGCTGGCCCTGATCTCCCCCTTCTTACTCTGCTGGTAACTCTTCTTACTGTGCTCACAACCACTTAGGTGGGAACTTTAGCGCATTAAGTCACTCAGAAAAGAAGAAGAAGAAGAAGAAGAAGAAGAAGAAGAAGAAGAAGAAGAAGAAGAAGAAGAGGAGGAGGAGGAGGAGGAGGAGTTTGGATTTGATATCCTGCCTTTTACCCCCTTTAAGGAGTCTCAAAGCGGCTAACATTCTCCTTTCCCTTCCTCCCCCACAACAAACACTCTGTGAGGTGAGTGGGGCTGAGAGACTTCAGAGAAGTGTGACTGGCCCAAGGTCACCCAGCAGCTGCATGTGGAGGAGCGGAGACGCGAACCCGGTTCCCCAGATTACGAGTCCACCGCTCTTAACCACTACACCACACTGGCTCTCAAAAACTAAATGTGCTAGTTTTGGGGATAACTCAAGACTCTTGATTTTGATGCAACCAACTTAACAGAGATGGTTAGTGGAATCCCATCTTCAACAACTTCTAATATCTAATGAGAGAGAAATAAGGATTTAGTCGGCCATCTAATAGCAATAGGGTAAGGCATGTGGAGCCAGTAGGGTAGTCCTTAGCGAAAGCAATGCCCCCCACTCCCAAATTCTATGATAAATAGTTTTGAAACACTGCTTTTTTGACATTCAGCAGCATTTCCCTTCCTCTGCTGGATATGATGAATGTATTCATTTTGTGGTAACTTGCAGAACTGAACTTGAGCGATCAGAGGGCTAGATTCAAACTGTCCATTAACGAGACTTATATCTGACAGCTTTTAATATTGAGGGGTAAAATGCTTCAGTGTTTAAATCAGCCAGAAAAAAGCACACGTTGTTAGAAAGATAGGATATAAAAGAAGCAATTTGTAAAGTGTTTAATTAGCCCATTACTCTAGTACATTATTTTCCACTGAGCTTGAATGTCACTTTCTTCCTTATCCCAAGAAACCCATAATTTTGATTATGGGCAGAGTGGCAACCCCACGTGAAACCTACCAAATACTAAAGAGTACAAGAAAGGTAGTTGGTGGGTGGTGATTTACAGTGTTCAAAAGCATTCTGCTTTAAGAGAGTATTGATGTTTATCAAGAGACAGCAAGTTCCATCAAAAAGCCTGCAATTTTAAATATTTTTATTTTTGCAGAAGAAATGTCTATTCTCACTTTACACTAAAAGGTAAAGGTACTTTGATGCCAATGTAGAACCGTGGGTCTTTAAAGTCAAAAATTTCCATTATTCTGTGGAAGATCTTATGGACAGTCACTGAAACAAATTTCAGCCTTGAATTAGAAGATGCAGTTATGCAACTACCAACTTACCATGAGTCTCAGCTTCTGTACCAAAAGTGAAGGAAGATAGCATTTGTTTTCTTAAATGTCAGGTGTTACATCCGCATTGATATCTTTAAAAAAAAAAAAACCTGTCAGCTCTTACTTCAGTTGTTCAGTGCCTTTTCAAAAAACAGACACAGGTTGTAACACACATTATTGTGGCATTCCATACTCACTTTTCTCTATTTAGAAAATAGAAGGCAGGCATAAGTGGTCTATCATTTAACCAACTGCTTATTTGTTTCCATGCCATAACTATTTCTATTTTTGACACCATTACAATTGGCTTAAAAGCTTCTTGAAATTTCAAGTGTTTGGGGCTGATATTTCCCTCTGTTTTCTCTCTCTACACCTTTAGTAACAATAGATGAGTTGAATTACTTTTTGCTTCCTTTCACAAAACACAAAAAGTGTGTTGACTATTCCTTAACATCCTTACATATTTGAAGCAATGCCTTCTCCCAAGGCTGAGTCTATGTTGGAGGGGGCCCTGGTCAAAATGTCTTCCGAATGGTCCATTCCTACATTGGTGTGCCTCCTCTGACTTGCCTGCCATTGGTAGTGCTCCAATCCAATGGCTTGTTTCAGGATCCACCACTTTAATTTCCCAGATTGCTCTAGGACACTGTGGGAAATTTCAAATAGGCCAGAAAATACTCCTACCTGAAGTCCTGGACAGCTGTTGTTAGTGAGGGCAGAGAACACTGGCCTAGATAGAATAGCAGTGTGATAATGTAAGCAGGGGAGCATTTAGGTGAAAGAGACTGGTTCGGTTGCAGTGGGCGCATAGCCTTGGGGTGCCTCTGGGGATGCCACAACTATGATTTAGAATGGAGCATGACAGAAGGGCTGAAGTTTGGTGTCTCATGGGACACCATTGAAATCTGAGACCCCAAGATCCGCCACTGATGTAAGACAGCTTCACATGCTGCGATACGCCCCCTTCTGCCACAGGGCTCTCCCATATCTAGATTCTCCTGTGTCATGTCTTGATTGTGAAAAAAGGAAAATACAGTGGTGCCTCGCAAGACAAAAAGAATCCGTTCTGTGATTCTCTTCATCTAGCGATTTTTTCGTCTTGCGAAGCAAGCCCATTGAAGGATTAGCGGATTAGCGCTATTAGCGCTATTAGCGGCTTTTAGCGGCTTTTAGCGGCTTTTAGCGGCTTATCTGCTGATCGGATCAGCTGATAAGCGGCTTAGTGGCTTAGAAAAAAGGGGGGGAGAAAAAAACCCCGCAGGAACTCGCAAGACATTGTCGTCTTGTGAAGCAAGCCCATAGGAGATTCGTTCTGCGAAGCACCTCCAAAACGGAAAACTCTTTCGTCTAGCGAGTTTTCCGTCTTGCGAGGCATTCATCTTGCGGGGCACCACTGTAGAACTCTGTAATCCTGGCAATAGATTGGAGATAATGTGAATGCACAACTGAACCGCAGTCCCTGCCTTGCAGCTATTTCAAGCCCCAAAGCTCAAAATGCAATTGCATCTCAGAAATTGCCTGTGTGTAGTTTACAAAGTGCATGGGTTATATTTTACATATTTGTGAAGAACATGGGGAAATTAGAACTGCTTTGATCTTTTTGAAGCTGATCTTCTTGCACTTCTTCTACACATTTTAAAGAATGTGCAAGTCTTTTCCTATCGCAACTGAATTGCTGATGGTTGGGAAGGGAAGGAACAAATCTGGCTGTGGGCCACATCCAGTCAGGTCCCCAGATCCCCATCCATGCTCTACCCCAATCTTATCCAACTTGGTACCCTCTAGGGCAGGGGTCAGCAACCCTTTTCAGCTGTGGGCTGGTCCACTGTCCCTCAGACCATGTGGTGGGCCAGACTATATTATGAAAAATATATATGAATGAATTCCTATGCCCCACAAATAACCCAGAGATGCATTTTAAATAGAAGGACACATTCTACTCATGTAAAAACATGCTGATTCCCAGACCAGAATGAGAAGGCGATTGGGCCACATCCTGCTCTAGGTTGCCTACCCCTGCTCTAGGAGTTGTTGGACTCCAGTACCCATCAGTCCCAGCCAACATGGGCAATACCTAGGCATGATGGGATTGTAGTTCAACAACATCTGGAAGGCACCAGAATGGTGAAGACTTTATTTTTCGCTGCATATATACCATAACACATGGTGTAAGTGATGTAACGGACCACGAGACCCTAATACATATTTTAATATTCTAATGCAGTAGAAAGTGGCCATGTAGCATTATAATATTTTATCCAAACTTTAAAACGGCCCACAGAAAATTTTGATGGTTTCCTTCCCTCACTATTCTTTTGGGCAACGTCTGGACCTTTCCCAACTTTTGGATGAACTATTTCCTTGACCTACGGCATTTCAAATGACATACAAGCATTTTGGTCAATACTAACTTATTTCACTGAGTTGACAAGTGCATGGCCTGCTTGATGGATAGAGGGAAAGTCTTGGGCAAAGTAGCTACTCATAAGTTTGGTAGATTATGAGCCTCCTACTTCATTGCTTCAGTTTATAGCGTATTTGGGAAGCTGTTCCCACCCCCATGCCCAAAAAGAAATGAAAATGCCAACATCATTTGGAGGACAGCATGTTGGCGAAGTCTGCACTATAACATAAGCAGACCAGAACTGGGAAGTAAGAGGTAAAACGTGTAGCATGGCTTAAACTCAGGCCACATTCTATTCATATAAAGAAACATCTGCAGAGAGAGTGAAAGGTGCAGACAACTAGCATACATCCAGTGGCATTGGAGAGGTAAATCTGCTCAGAGCAAGAAGACCAACAGGGCCATTACCCTCTTACCTGAAGCACAACCCTAAGGTGACCTCCATCCAGGGCAAGTAAGGCAGGTTAACCTCAAAGACACTCCCATGCCCAGGCAAAAAGCCTCATGGCTTCTAGCAGCTAGCCATTAAAAGTGCCTTTTCGCGATGGGCCTGATGACAGAGATGGGCAGGTTATATTGGCCTGTTTCACACATAACACTACACGATGGTTTATTAAATAACAGTTTATTTGATTTTCTGAATCCAGCCCGGTGGCTTAACCATGACTAAGCCATAGTCATATAAACCATGGTTTAGTGTTACATGTGAACCATTTTTGGTACCCTTGAATTGGAAAAACGACCTGAGATTTTGCCAATATTTTAAACAAAGAAACAAATAAATACATCTTGAGGGGGTTTGATTGTATTGCGTTATCAGATTTTAACATTTTCTGGCTGATTGTTGTTTTATCATTTACTGATGGTTTTGCTTATTGAGTTTTCCTGTATTTTGCATAACAGAAAATAATTTCTGAGTTAATCCAAAGGAAGCATTTCAGAGCTTGCCCATGTCTAAGGCTGAGTGCAGTAGGGTAGAGTTTTATATGGGTAACAGCAGGGGAAATGGAATAGGGGAGAGTCAGCTGCTATGTCTAGTGAATGTGAACCTTTGTAAAAGATTCAGCTCTCTTATTTTGAAGTGACGTCTCCTGAACCACGTGATTTACTAGTTTAATTTTAAAAATGAAAAACAATCAGCTAGTATTATCCTGCTTTTCTCAGTAAAAAGCTGAGCCTCTCCTTCAGTCTCTGTCTCTCTCTCAAAAAAGAAGTCTCTGCATTAATTTGGTTAATGCTGAAGCATTTTCTTTCATACTTGAAAGCACATTTTATCAGCTCAACTGCTGTGAGACAATGTTGATTAATCATTATCACTTGAACAGAAAGAGAGAGAAATTTAATGTTGACTAGCTCACCATTTGTTAAAAACCCCTAACAAACTGTGTTAGGTGTTTTCTGGAAGATTCTCATATTCTTCTGAACCAAGATGAATCACACTTTGCTTTTAGCTCCCCTGCCCCTACCAACACAGCCCAAAATTCTGTTCGTTTAGAATGTAGAATTTCTGTCACTATACATGGGGTCACGAAGAGTTGGACACAACTAAACAAATAAACAACAAATACATGGAGGACATTTTGTTGAAGGGCCTAAATAATATGTCTTGAGGATTCATGAAAGCAGGAAGAAAGGGGATCCCTGGTACAGGGAGAATTAAACTATGTGGAAAGAATTCCTTTCAAAGTTTAAACAAGATTGAAAATAAACCTCTTAAATCATAGAAAACCAGCAAGATTTTGATGATAAAGCATGTCATTTCTGAGGAAATACTTAACATAATTGAATACAGCAGAAGTCTACTAAAATTCTTTTTTGAAAAAAGGAAAAACTGCAGAAACTTCGGGAGGCAAGAACAGACTAAACAGCTTGCGCTTCTGAACACAGCATGCACCGTCCAATATATTCAGAAACAGCAACAGCACTGCGGTTCAGAAAATAATTGAGGATTTCACAAGAAATCCCACCGCTGCTTTGTGATCCGAATGGGAAAGTCTCAGAAAGAAAGCTGATGCCAGGTGTGAAGTCCCGAGAATGAAAGCAGAATCATTAAGGGGGGGGGGGAATGCAGAGAACATAAATTAATTGACAGAACTGTAGCAGAAGTGTCTTTGATGATACTAAACACCAGGGGCTAATGGAAGGTTCTCTGGCTTTCCCACCTCCTCGAACATTTTAATACAAGTGTAGGAAGCTGTCTTATGCCCATTCAGACCACTGGTCCATTCAGCTATTGTCCACACAAGGGATAAGCGACTTATGGCTCTCCAGATGTAAAAACCCCCTCCAGATCCCATCAGCCCCAGCCAGTATCATCAAAGGCCAGGGAGTATGGGGGTTGTAGCTCAACATTTGCAGGACCACAGGGTCCCACTCTTGGAGTACACTGACAATAATTCTCCAGGGTTTCAGACAAGGCTCTCTAAGCCTAGTTTGGAGATGCCAGGGACAGATCCTGAAGCTGGGGCTCCAATACTTCCTCATGAGAAGAGAAGACTCCCTGGAAAAGACCCTGATGTTGGGAAAGATGGAGGGCACAAGGAGAAGGGGACGACAGAGGACAAGATGGTGGGACAGTGTTCTCGAAGCTATTAACATGAGTTTGACCAAACTGCGGGAGGCAGCAGAAGATGGGAGTGCCTGGCGTGCTCTGGTCCATGGGGTCATGAAGAGTCGGACATGACTAAACAACAACAACTTGATGTTTTACACCCACCCACCCACACACACACACCCCACTTGCTTTTCAGACAAAAATGAAATGTGTCTGGTTGGCTTATGTCAAGCAGAGGCCTATCCTCAGGCGTATATTAAGCCATGCCTCAGTGTCACCAGCATGGTGTCATCATCATCATCAAAATGGCAGCTCATATCCCACCCCTTGCAATGTAACACACATTTACCCTTATTGGGGGGAATCTAATAAGTTTAAAAAACAACAACCACAATCCTGTTGCCAGCATCCCATTTGCAATATTTCAATGACCTGTTTACAATATTAATCCTCCTCTAGAGGTCTCGGCACATCTCACTGCTTCCTGTACAAACTTTGGTGTCTCAAAAACTAATAATGTTGTGGCACAGGAGAGTTCAGCAGAGACGGCGAAAGACTGTAGCACTGACTGCACCGGGTTTTGATGTGCATCCACATGATGTACAAAAAAGTTATGAAAGCATGTTGTGTCCTGGAGGAGCTGATATCAGAACACAGCTGACGTTAAGCCGAATAAGCAAAAACTATGCAGAAGTGCAATTGCAGGCACATCAGGGAACTCTGATACTGAAAGGCTGCCTAACTTTATATAATCACATACTCCTTTCAAATGTACTAGGCTAAAAAATAAATAAATTTCTGTCTACTATGCCTAGAATAGATGGAAAGATATATTGATGAGAATTACTGATAAACCATTACACCCCCCAGTGTGTCAACACAGAATCTTTCTGATGGGAATACAAAAGCTGGTATTCTGGAAGGTTTATTTCCACAATTCTGTAGACTGCTGTGCTTGTCATTCATTGTTAAAGAATGTGGGCGAACACAACTTCTACCGGGACACAGTCACAACTGATGGCAATGGAGCAGCATATTACATTCACTCTTGCCCATGCTGCAGCTATGAGGACTGACCTTGTTGCAGTGGCAATAGCCGCCATGGCAGGAAGCTGCCACCACGCAACCCTGGTGAGGCTTTGGTGGTGGGACGGTGGCACCTTCCTGTTTCAGCTCAGGCACCAAAACAGGACGGGCCACTCCTGGTAGCTGCCATAGTCTGATGTAACATAGGAGTTAAACCTGTAAAGGCAAGAGTGGGGCTTACACATCTAAGTGGCACCCCATATTGCAATTTTGTCTGCTGCAGTACCAGTTCTTTCAGTTCAACTTAGGTAAAGGTAAAGGGACCCTGACCATTAGGTCCAGTCCTGACCGACTCTGGGGTTGAGGCGCTCATCTTGCTTTATTGGCCGAGGGAGCCGGAGTACAGCTTCTGGGTCATGTGGCCAGCATGACTAAGCTGCTTCTGGTGAACCAGAGCAGCACACGGAAATGCCGTTTACCTTCCCGCCAGAGCGGTACCTATTTATCTACTTGCATTTTGATGTGCTTTCGAACTGCTAGGTTGGCAGGAGCAGGGACCGAGCATCGGGAGCTCACCCCATCGCAGGGATTCGAACTGCCAACCTTCTGATCAGCAAGTCCTAGGCTCTGTGGTTTAACCCACAGCGCCACCCGCATCCCTTTCAGTTCAACTTACTATGCCTTATATTTGTGAACGTGAACAGACAGGCAGCAAATTAGCTTTCCCTGATAGTTGTCAATATAAAGCAGTTTTAGTTACATGGCAGGGGTAGGCCAGATTCTCACCTCCCCCATTCGCCTCCCATGGGCCAAGTTTGATAGGCGGAGTGGGCTGTCAACTTGCCAATCACTGGATATCACAATGATATCAGGTGTCATGATTTTGACTTGGCGTTTTCTGAGTCCTCGGTATGACAATAGGGAACAGTGGAATCCAACCCTCCCTCTCTCCAGTATTTAGCTTGCATTGTGGCAATTCTTTCTGCTTCTTTCAAAATCGGGAACCTTGACATTCACCTAGACATTTTGCTTAAGGAAGCAGCAGGGAAGCTGTGGCCCCGAAGTTGTTGTTAGACTCCAACTCCTATCAGCCCTAGCCTATTGAGCAATAATTGGAGATTATGGGAGTTGGAGTCCAGCAACATCTGCAAGGGCACAGTGTCCCCTTTCCCTGGCTTAAGGAATAGTTTGGTCCCCAATATACTTTTGCATTCAAGGGCACATGTGCACACAAGCACACACACACACACACACACACACACACACACACACACTCCTATCTCACATATGATAAGTACATCAGAGGCATTGTATTCCTTTTTTTGCTGGATCCAAATGAATAGCAGAGAAATATGTGTGATCTGCTGCTGCTGACAACCTCCCTATGTGGCAGAAGAAAAGTAATATGTTCATTGGTGAAACTGAATTTGCAGCAGAAAAATTATTTATTTACTCTCAAGTGTGAGTTTTAATAAAAGTTGCTTCCCCATTAAAGAACCTGTTGTTGTTTTGTTTGTTGCATTTCTTGTGCAGCAGAGAACAATTCCCATTTCTCTCATAAAACAATATCCTCTTAATTGCCTCAGAGATCAAATCTGGATTGTAATGTGTCAGATACCTGCCATTGGAGCTCCATGTATTGAAATCAAAATCAAATTACGCCTTTGCTTGTATGAGGACACCTTTGATTAAAGGCTTGCTGGCAAATCGCTTTTATCATTCAAAATTTATATCTGTGATACCTATAAAGCTTTCTCCCCCTTTTGTGTTCTGTTGCTTTCATTGAATTTGAGCCTTTGATTTATGAGATCTGTATTAAAATAAGCAGTCTGAGAGTTGAGCTTCCAGTGGAGTGTAGAAAGTGACAATATAATCCCACTGAAGGAAAAAAAAGATCTGCAGTGTCACTTTTACAGAACATTGTTATGATCAAGTCTATGTCAACTGCCAGGGTCGTAGGCATTTTTTACATTATTGGGCCAGAACCATTCTGGTGCAGTGCAGTAAACATGATTTGCCCATCTCAGACTCAATCTCCCCTTTAGTAATGCAAGCAATAATTTTTCTGAATGTCCACATATCTTGATTCATATAGTACTGAATTTTGCATTTTGTCAGTTAAGGTTCCAGGTTGCCAGATTGCTTTGTTGCTGGTGCTTTTGACAGCATGTCTGAAACAGATGGCAAACCTATCTCTAAATTTTCTAATAATTTTGTTTCCCCTCCAACTCTCTGAAATGCCCACCCAAATTCACTGCCTGCAAATGGAGAAGCAGAGAATGATGGGTTTTGCTTTTTTGTTTTTTTGGTGGGGGTGTCAGTCCTAATCGAGCTGGTGAAAGATATACAGTTGTATCTCAGAAGTTGAACACCTTGCGAGTCAAACTTTATGGCTCCCGATTGCAGCATACTCAGAAGTGAGTGTTTTGGTTTGTGAAAGTTCTTTGGAACCTGAACGTCCGACACAGGTCCGCCTTGGTTTCTGAACATATTGGAAGTCAAACGGACTTCCAGAATGGATTCTGTTTGACTTCCAAGGTACAACTGTATATATAACAGAACACTACTGCATTGCAAATCATCTTGATGTCTCTACTAAGACTTTTACATAAACCTGTGCAGGTAGAATCTAGACACATTAAAAATGCTATGAGAATGCTTTAAATTTTTTTTTTGAAAATATTTATTGAATTTGCCGTAAGCTCACCATCACCATCTAGTGGCACATTTGTATAATGACCGCTTTCCCACCAACCAGAGGGTGCACTTTTGCTTGGCCGCGCACAGCACCCCTGATCCTTGAGACACCGGCAGAAGTTTCTGGTCCGCCTCCCCACATCACAGCCCTTTGTGGTTCCCGCCAAAGCTCAGTTCCAATGAACCTATCCGTGGCGGGAGGAGGCGGAGCCAGCAGAGCAGACTGTGAGTGAGCAATCTTCACTCTGGTCTGCTCTTTGCGTAGTTAAAGGGGCAGAGCCCACCTGAGAATGCACTTAAAACACACTTAAAACGTTATATTTGCAGCCACAACCAACATCCTGGTATCAGCAAAGAGAGCTTAGCAAATAGGTCAGAGCTTGTAGACTCTGGACATAGGAGCTATGCCCTTGATTTTCCTAACTAATGGATCACACATACAGAGTGAGGTGTCAGCATCTCCCATATGTGAAAGCTGACCCTAATGAGGACAGTGGGCATATTCCTACTCTTTCTCAATGACCAGTTAAATGATCAGGTACTCAATTAAAAGAGAGAGGGCAATGCATCACATGACCAACAATTATCTGGTTTTGAGGAATATCATGTCACAAACACATGTTTGTCTATGCTGCCAGCATCTGTCAGAGTAGTAACTCAGGATTTCTCATTTCCCATGCAAGTTACATGCTCCACTTCACCTAAGTGCTCTCCCTCGGGCTCAAATTATCATTTATTAAGTTGTTTAATAATTATTGCTATAATTATGATTGGAATAATATTTCAAAGCATTTTATACCTTACTCTTCAGCTGGAAAAGCTCTCCCAGAGCAGTTGGCAAATCAAAGCCAATAAAAACAAACACCGGCCCAGTTTTCAGCCCTGCAATCTAAAAACACACGACACAAATGGAAAAGGGATGGGCAGGGCAGAAGAAAACTAGGGCACAAGATACAATCTTCCCAACAGCTTACCTTCTCACACCATCTCCCCTGATTTTACTTTGCCCTCAGCTGGGCTTCAATTTGGGGAGTGAACCCAACTGGCAGAAAAGTGTCTGGGGAGAAAATATGGGGAAGTCAGTGGTGCCAGATAGAAAGTTCAGTCCTCTTCACCCTCAGGCTCCTTTCACAGTAACAATCAGAGTAAGGCAAAGGTAAAGGGACCCCTGACCATTAGGTCCAGTTGTGGCCGACTCTGGGGTTGCGGCGCTCATCTCGCTTTACTGGCCGAGGGAGCCAGCGTACAGCTTCCGGGTCATGTGGCCAGCATGACTAAGCTGCTTCTGGTGAACCAGAGCAGCACACGGAAATGCCGTTTACCTTCCCGCCGGAGTGGTACCTATTTATCTACTTGCACTTTGATGTGCTTTTGAACTGCTAGGTTGGCAGGAGCAGGGACCGAGCAAAGGGAACTCACCCCGTCGCAGGGATTCGAACTGCTGACCTTCTGATCTGCAAGTCCTAGGCTCTGTGGTTTAACCCAGAACTTCTGCTTTATATGTGACTGAGACAGACACAGGTCTCAGTGTACAAGTCTGCTACCATGAGCCTCAAAGGACACAAAGCAGGTTTAACATTGGAAATTTCCTTTTTGAAGCTGATCTAAAGTCTCCTTATTACATTTATGTGGGGACCACGTGTTTCAGATTTTATCCTGTCCCTAACTAATATTCACAAAAGCTTTCCCAGTGTTAGGCCAAATATTTCCTGAATGTGGGTTCTGTTTACACACCGTTAAAAATTTGAGGAAGTGTACATGCGTTAACATCTCTGTAAGCAGATACAGTCTTTTGCAATCTTCCAGATTCTTTGTAGTTGCTCTTGCAGGTGGCAAATTGGCTGTTTGCGTTCATAAGCAGCTCTTCTTTAATGATTCTAATTTGTCTGTCCTTTTAAGTGCTTGATCCAGTTTGATTTTATTGAGTCTGGCAATGTGTTTCTATTTTTGTATTTATTCCCCTTTCATCAAAAACTGAAGTTCAAAAGCAGTTCCTTAACTGAAGCACCATTAGGGAACACCTGGACGTATTTTTAATGTCTCTTGTGTTTGTTTATGTGCGGAACATTGACATGATTGGCAGCTATAGGCACAGTTCTTGAGTCAGGGCTCGCTTACAGGTGTGGAATGCGCAGGATTCTTTGCACCAATAAGAATTCACTTCAGCGGAGGTATCTAATCTGTGCAAGCAGATAAACGCATATCCGACTCATTTCTCTCCATTCAGATGAATGGACCCACCCCACATATAACAGCAGCAGCAGACTTAAACTGAGGACCACTGGGCATAAAGCCAGGATTCACATGGGGAACTTGGAGGTTCCATTAATTTTGCACTTTCAGGAAAACCATCATAGGTCTTCTGACTTCTTCTTTTTTGCCCTGGAAATGATTCTTTCTATTCCATATAAAAAAGCACATATATATTTGTTAGTCAAGCAGGATTTTTGTTGTTGTTTATACATACTCTGAATGCTATGTCCCTGGCTCGATTAATAATAGATCTGACTGCAGTTTTGCAATGATTTCACATTGTGGGACCTGTATCCCTCTTGATATTGCTAAAATTACAACTCCCATCATTCCTGGCCATTGGTCCAATGGTTCCTCACACCGGCTTTAAAGATAAGATATCAAGACATGCTTCCTTTTCCACTAAGGGGCATTATTATTGCTGTTGTTGTTAAAATTTGTATATCACCATTCATCTGCAAATCTCAGGGAGGTTCATAATCTTCAGTTTATTTACTCATGCACAGGAGCCATCAGTGAGAATCACAACTGTTGTAAATCCATGGATTAGCAAAAAAGAAAAGGAGAAGAAAGTGCATGTAGGTCCCCTTCAGACTAGGACTGAATGTGTGGCCAACAGGGGTGGGCATTGGTGGCAGTGTTGAGGCTAGCAGGGACTGCAATTTTGTGAGTGGGTATATAAGCCTGCCCTCCCTCCATGTATCCAGCTAACATGCGGTTGCATCTCAAGTGAATTTCCATAATGCTAGGAGATGGATACGGCAGTGTGGTGTAAAAGTTAGAGCATCGGATTGGGACTTGACCATGAATCTCACTGGATGATCTTGGGTCAGTTGTTGCCTCTCAGCCTGGCCTACCTCACAGAGTTGCTCTAGGGATAAAAGGAAGAGGAAGACTATATATGCTCTCTTGGCTGGCAAAACCTGGCCCCCTGGTCTGCAGCTACTTCTGCAGAGCTGCAAAAAACACTAGCCAGTGTTAGGTTGTGGGTGAACATATCAGAGGACACAGCGATTCTTCAAACAGCTCTTGTTTATTCACAGGCCAGAACAGAACTGAACTGAAGGGTTCAGCCAGCCTGCTTATATAGAGCTCCAGGACAACGTAACTGTAACAACTTTCTGTAACTATCCAATCACTGAACGTCACTTTCAATCCCTTATTTGCATATGTGGACCTGAACTATCTACAGTATCCCCCTGCTGGCCCAGGGTGAGAACTTCAGTACATAACAGCCAGAGAGTCCTGGGCCCTCACCTGTCTTTCACAAAGCTGGCCTGCCAATGCTCTTCTTGAATCTCCAGTGAGGATGCTTAGTGTGGATGATCAAGCAGGTCCACTCCACTTAGTTCATTCTTAAAGTGCCCTCTCTCTGTGTCTCAATTGTCAAGGGATCATTAGACTTCTTGCCTCTTCTAAAACAATTTATAACCTCTTGGTATGAATACATTTTTTTATTGTTATCTTCCAGCAAACTTCCAGTTAGGCTCATAATATCACACATTTATCTATACGCATACGGTCTGAGACTTCTCATTTCTTTGCTAAGGATCTTGCCGTTGGATGTAGGCACTTTAATAACCCTGTATTAACGATCTTACTTCCTCCTTTATTAGCATCTATAAATCCAAAGTTAATTTCTTATTAAGCTCATTTCCACCTTGAGTGCACACTTCAGTTTTATCTTTTTATCACCCTCACTTTACGCCATTCTTTCTCTGCTTATTACCCCCTCTAATGCATTTACTATTTCTTCCCTTTTCGACTTATCACTCATTTTTGGAATCTGCTTCTTACTCTTGAGGCAGAGGCAAGTAAAAGAAACAGGTCTACTCCAGGCCCTATGTGATATAGGCGCAAGGGACAATGGCTTGGATCCAAACTGAACATTCACAAACCATGGGGCTGCTGTGATATTTTTACATGGATCCATCCATATCATAGCCAATATCACCAATCAAATGTTCAATGCCCATTAACTTGGGGGGACAGACGGCACCCTCAAATATTTTATTGTGGGGGCTGAAGCCCCAATGGCTGCTAGGAGTTGGCTACTATGACCACAAGTCCACTCATCCCTGACCCATTGACTATACTGACTGGGGCTAAACATGTGAAGAGCCACAAACTCCCTATTCCCAGTCTACACTGACTGATAGTGCCTGTCGGTCATCTCAGGCAGGAACCATGTGTGTGCAACTGAAGAGGCTCTTTTTTCCATTTGTTTTAAGATTAGTTACGATTGCCTCCTGTTTGTGAGCTGTACACTAGTGTTAAGGTCACAATATCAAGTAGGCATGGAACAGTTCTGATCAGCACCAAGTGATGCCAGGTGCTCTAGTGTCAATGGCATTTAGAAAATGAAATACAGGGTGATTCATAATAAAGTATACAGTTTCCAGATGCTGTAAGACAGTAACAGGTGATGACATGGGCCACAACTGCGAACCGTGAGGTAGATGTACTCATAAAGTTTGTGTTCCACTACTGAGAGAAGTGACGTAGGCGATAGCTCACATGTCATGTGACTAGACAGGCAAAATGGCTGTGTCTGCAGTGGAGAAGGCATTTTGTGTTCTTGAACTGAGCAAAACGGAATCTGTAACTGTTGTGCGATGGCATTTTTTATCGTGATTCAGAAAAAAACCTCCAAGCAGAAAATGTATCTACAATTGGCATAAAAAATTGAAACTACAGGCCGTTTGTGCAAACTTAGATGTCCTTAGATGGACAACTACAGGCCGTTTGTGCAAACTTAGTTGTCCTTAGATGGACAACCGTGTGTATTGTCAATAGTGTTTGCACTGCCATTCAACGAAGCCCAGGAAAATCAATGTGTGGGGTGAGTCTTGTTTGGGCAGAAATGGATTACCGGTTCTATGTGTGTCGTGTGGCAAAGGGTGTCTACATAGAACATCTGTGGCTTTTTTATTTATTTAAAAAAACCTTAAACGTTCCCCTACAATTCTGTTACAGGTAACATTAGATATATTACATTCTTCTTTTTTTATAGTGCGTTTGAAACTGTATACAGTGGTACCTCTAGTTGCTTTCCACTCTTGTTACGGATGTCATCTTATGAACACGGCAAACCTAGAAGTGTTTACATCCGGGTTCGCCATGCGCGCATGCGCAGAAGTGCTCAATCACGCTGCACATATACGTGGAAGAGGTGCTCTAGTTGCAGACTTTTTGGGGTGCGAACGGCACCCCGAAACGGATTAAGTCCGCAACTAGAGGTGCCCCTGTACTTCATTATGAACCACCCTGGATGTTCCAGATGGCATTTCCAATGGCAATGTACCACCTACAGAGGACTTCTAAAATAATGAGGCTTGGACACTGGAAAAATTTAAGCATCCTTGAAACCAGAGGTAGTTCCTTGAGAGGAGGAAAGAAGTTTGGGTTCCATGTAACAAGGCTAAGAAGTTCTAAGAATTTATAAGCATTGGCTTCTTAAGGAAGAACATAATTTTCAAGGAGCTGAAATTCCCTACTGAGACTTGTGAACAGTCCGTGCTGAATGAGCTACTTAGGAAGGAATAAGAATAAGGTGATCAGGGGAACCATTGTAATTGATAAACTGTACTTTAATGAACCTTGAAAGTCAGGTGAAAAGCTCCTATTATCTTCTTTGCTTTTGGATTAGGCTTCTAATTCACTTCCCATCACACCTCTAACTTCCATTTAATCACAAGAATGTGTAAGCTTTGCTAAGTCAACACACCTGCAATGCATAGCAGATTACCACAAATCCATGGTTTTGGAAGAGAGTTCTGCAGGGGAGAAAGGAAAGAACTATGGGCCCATTCAGTAATTACAGCTACATTGTGCTGGTTTTATCTAATTGTATTAGATAAAAATCAATGCGAATTACACTCGTTTCAAATTACACTGGTCGAGTCCTTGTTTATCGGATACTCACCAACAGATTTCGGTATTCATTAAACTTGGTAGAGTGATAATATTTACTTAAGACTAGCCATAAACATTCCCCCTGGCAATCTAAATTCAGTTATAAACATCCCTGAAACTGTTTCTTAATCTCTTGCTCTCTGATTGGCTGGACTTTGGAGTGAATACACACCTTCCCACATTCAGGAATATATGGAGTTGAATCCAAGTAAGAAATAGGGAGAGTGACCACTTGTTCATCACCAAAAAGGGGGAAATGAATTCTCAAAAAGAGGACAAAAGAGGGCAGAGATCTGAATAAAATTTGCATATTTTGTGTATATATGTGAATTATGAAATGATTCACTATAGTATACATAGTGAAATATAGAGGGGAGACTTAATGTGCTTCCTCAGTCCGCTGTCTAAGTATTGACAAGCAAATTAAACTCCCTGCTCTTCCTTTTTATGTTTTTTTTGTCTGCAAAGCAGACTTCCTTTGGAAAGCCCTTCAATTAGAAAATGGACACAGTTGTAGATTCTGGTTTCAGGCCAGAACAAGGTGGGTTCTGAGGCAAAAGGAGCAGTGGGAGGTACACTCTAGGAGGCTAAGGCAGGCAAGGGTCCAAAGACTAGGTGGGGCTCGCAAGTTTGGGGAGGAGGTCAGGGTCACATGCCTCATCAATCCCAGATGCTACAATCAAGTTGGCCTAGGCCAGTAGGCCAAGGCCAGTTTGGAGTGAATAGGACGACACTGGGTTTTGGGTGACCCTGTGACCCCATGCATTAGGGTGCCAAGTACTCTGCATTGGGGGATGCTGAGGAAAGTTAGGTTTTCACCACGAAAGGCTGCTGCAAGACTTTTGTCAACGTTCAGCCCCTGCAGGACTTTTTGGCTACCCAGCCAAAGTTGTTGAGCTTTTTGTTGATCATTTTGCTACAGTACGTTGCTCACGATGATGTGAGATAAGTTTGATGGTATGCATTGGTTCTTCATAGCTCTTTGGACAGGAATGACTGGACAGAAAAATGATGGAAAGAAAGAAAAAAAGAAAGAAAGAAAGAAAGAAAGAGAGAGAGAGAGAGAGAGAGAGAGAGAGAGAGAGAGAACACCCCCCCATCCATATACAAATTTCACAGGGTTACCACTGAAATTGGCAACCCAAAATCAAGTTCTCCCTCTCTGAATCATATAGTAAGTGTGACAGCTCAGGCTGTAGCCTGCACTGCACTGGGGGAGAAGTCATGTAAACAAGCTGACCAGCCCCCTCCTCATTCTTACATTCACTTCTGCTACCAAGTGGCTAGCTCTATTTTTCTCTGGCTGCCACAGCTAAGCAGCCCTTTAACCTTTAACCAATATGATTCAAATTAGGACTGTGCACAGACCTCCATTCTAACCCATGGCTCCAAACCATAGTGCCCAGATCAGACCCATCTGTCTGGTACAGACCTGGGGACCATACATCCTGAATCCGTCCCCAAAACAATTCAGGGCAGGGTGAAGGGTTTTTAAAATCCCACTTAATTTAAAAATATGGTGGGCAGGAAGAAACTGCTTTTTTCCATTAAAATTAATGTACTGTATATTCAAAACAAATAACATTAATAATAAATTAAATTTATATACTGCCCTTCATCAAGAGACCACGGGGTGGTTTACAACATAAAGCTCTATCTATCTATCTATCTATCTATCTATCTATCTATCTATCTATCATCTATCTATCTATCTATCTATCTATCATCTATCTATCTATCTGGAGGGATTTTAAATGAGGAAGCCTGAAATTTAGAAAGCCCCACTTCATAACAAGAGTTCTGTTCCTAATGACTTAGACATTTGTACCTACTGATTAATTAATTCATTAATATAATCAGTGTCAATGAGACAGTTAATTAAAATGTGAAATTAGCAGCAACAGACTGATGTAAAGATTGCATCCAAATGCTCAGCAGTTCCCAGAGCAATGATGTTATCCAATTTGAGGCTTTCAGATGGGTTGCTGTATAAGATGGAGACTGTCAGAGCTCCAGAATATACACAGATCAGCTATGGTTTTAGATAGCAGACGCCTGACCCAAACACCAACCAGTATCAGCCACGTTGCTGTTAGCCTTCTCTTTCCTAAGGCAATATCAGGCATCCACCAAATGGTGCAAATGTTTGAAATCTGCAGCGTGACCAGCAAACCTGACACCAGCTTCTTAAAATATGTATCTACGTTTTAAAAGTGTTTCTGGCTGTTGTGGCAAATCTCAGGGGCAGCTCGGCTATCTTGCTTGGAATGTCTAGCTCTGAAGAATGCCCCCTTTGGACCTTTCTCAAAGCCCAGGTGCTGGGATGTGGAGAATCTGCCAGCACTGCTGCTGCTATTGTAGCAGTGAATCTTCCTTCCTTCCTTCTTTCTTTCCTTCCTTCCTTCCTTCCTTCCTTCCTTCCTTCCTTCCTTCCCCCCTCTCTCTCCACCCACCCACAAAAACTAAGAGAGCAGGGAGGAGAGCAGAAGCAATGGGGGCAACAGGTGGTAAGAGGATGACTGTGCTCCCACCACAGGGCCATCCCACTCATGAGGCAAGGTGAGGTGACCGACCGCCTCAGGCGGCAGGATACACAGGGGCAGTGGATCCCATTGTAGGTCTTTATTCCCCTCTTGTTCCTGATTTAGATCTTCATTCACCCTTCTTCCCGGGTGAGGAGGAGGACGCCATGTTGTAGTTCAGCTTAGGTGCCAAAATGTTTTGGGCCAGTGTGGTGCAGTGGTTAAGAGCAGTAGACTCATAATCTGGTGAACCGGGTTCGCGTCTCCGCTCCTCCACATGCAGCTGCTGGGTGACCTTGGGCTAGTCACACTTCTCTGAGGTCTCTCAGCCTCACTCACCTCACAGAGTGTTTGTTGTGGGGGAGGAAGGGAAAGGAGAATGTTAGCCGCTTTGAAACTCCTTTGGGTAGTGATAAAGCGGGATATCAAATCCAAACTCCTCCTCCTCCTCCTCTTCTTCTTCTTCTCTACCACAAAGATGGAGTGGAGTCCTGCCAGAGAGGGCAGTGACAGGAAAGCAGTAGCAGCACATCAGCCAGACCATGCAGGAGGCAAGAAGGCAGTGGGAAGGCATTAGCCAGACCATGCTGGCATTGTCCCTAGAGTGCTCAAACATGCAAATAGGGAGAACAGCAGAATCTGAGCCTATGAGTGTAACTGTGTGTGCTGCTCAGGGAGACTTGGAGGCCATATTGGGCACTGGACCAGAGTTTTCCCATCTTCACTTTACAACAAGTCAGCATAATGAGCTCTGCAGGGCATAAATCAGGGCTATTTGGAAGACTTTGACCAAACTGCGGGAGGCAGTGGAAGACAGGAGTGCCTGGCGTGCTCTGGTCCATGGGGTCGTGAAGAGTCGGACACGACTAAACGACTAAACAACAACAACAATTTGGAAGATTTTGGAAGTAAACAGAACTCAGTGCAAAACTCATAAACTCAGGGATGGATACGGAAGGAAAGGCCAGTCAAACCAAACTACTCAAAAGGAATGGCGATGTACCCCATAAAGAGAGCACAGCACACTCACTAGAAGCTAGAGACTAGAAAGCTCAAGCAGATACAAAATGTTTCTGGTGTGCTTTTGGAAAAGCATAGCTTTATGGTTTCTTTTCTCAAAAATGCAACTCAAAGTGAAAGTGTTGGGGGAGAGGGACGAGTCGGAATAGTAGGTGGTAAACAAGCCTTGCTGAAAATTTCTTCTATCTGAAAGTCACACATATTTACATAATCTTTTTTCTCCCTCTATTAGGCTATTGAGTGGGTTGTGATCGTCTATTTCTCAAGTCAAATTACTTTTGAAGTGGGTGCCTATGTAAGAAGCTTTTCCTAGGAGCAGACTTAAATCAAAATGCTGTTCAATGCAGTGGAATGAAAATTGTAGACGAGAGAAAAATCAGAGGCAAGCCACTCCAAACCACCCAAATATGGTTTTTCTTTTTCTTTTTCTTTTTAAAATAAACATAGCAGATACATTCTTTAGGAGCAAAATGTTGCTGGAATACTTCCATGAACTTTACTTGCATGTTTGTGTGTGAGAATTCTCAGCAGCTTTAGTGGCACTCTAAAGAGCTGAGTTAGTTCTTTAGTTTATTTCATATTTCTTTATGGTACTGTTTAATTCAAAAAATTTCCAGGGCAGTTTTAATAACAAATAAAAACAGAATAGCAGCACAAGATATGTGTTTATAGCAGGCCTATCTACGGTGCTTGGAGACAGTCAGTCAGGTTGGGTATCCATAGCAATGACCAGAGGAGAAATGACTGCTGGGAGCAGCACAGAGAGAAGAAGCACCCTGGTGCATCTACACCGGTGAAACGGGACACCTTCATCTGCCCCAGCTGCAGTAAAACATGTCTGTCCTATATTGGTCTCTACAGCCATGTAACCATGCACTTTTTGGATCAACACCTGAGTTGGGCAGTGCTGACTACGGGAGAGGAAGAAGTGCCTTCAGTTTCCATTTTAATGTAAATCTACCTAATTCACACTTGTGGAGCCAATCCATAAACCGAAACGCAGCTAATCCATCAAAATTCACACTTTATCGAATTTTGCAATCAAAAGATGTGCACAGACAGAGGGTTAGAGTAACAGGTACACAAACATGTGTATATTTGTGAAAACAATATAAAAAATATTTGTATGGGAGGAAAACTTTCAGAAATAAATGTGTAAGGAGAAATGCAAACAAATGTGTATGCAATTTCATATTGTGTGTTTCTTAAAAAAAGTTTGCAAACTGATGCAGAAATGTGACAAATTTGGATATAAGAATGGACAAAGGAGAAACTGAGAGAAACTGAAATGGACATATTCATCCATTTCTGGTGTTAAGTAGGCCCACCCCAGTGCCTTGCAGTGTGGTGTGCCCATCCCCTGAGGTCCGTGCTTACAGCAAACACATCTTCATGGAGGAAGGCTTACTGCATACTTACAGGTAGGTGTGAGAGAGAAAGCACCCGCATATTAGGTGTTCTGAATAATGTGGATGCAAATGCTGTATGCTCAAATGCTTTCTATGGCAGATGTTTGCGCTGTACTCACAGGCTTCAGGGGGGCGACACAAAGCAGTGGGGCAGGCGACCCATGGCATCATCTTCCTCCAATGCATTTTATTCCTGGTCTTTGCATTTCAACTGACATGAGCGCAAAATCCCACAGGATTAATGTGCTAAAGCATGTTGTTTTAAATTTCCTTTGACGTTAAGCCCTCATTTTGAGACAGCTTGACATTTCATAGAAAATATGACCTTGGCTTTTCCATCTCATCGAGTAGCATGCAGGAGGACAGAAACAACGGCATCCTTTCCAATACAGCTGGGACCATATATATATACCTTTACTGGAATCCCAGAATAAAAGCCAATTTACAATATATTATATGCACAGCCCTTGCGCCGATGCATCTCCATGGCAGCTGAAATGCCCAAAGGATGGCATGCCAAGGCATTGGCCCTTATTGTACATGTGGAAAAATTGAAGAGCATCCCCTTAAGTTGAAAAAAAAACAGTAGCTTTAGGGCACACAGAAGGGAGCACTTCTTCATGTGGCACATAATTAATGCATAACACTCAATGGCACAAGATAGTGTGCTTCCTCGCACAAAGTGTTAGATGTATGCATAAAGGATACCATCACAATCCAAACTTCTATATGCAATCTAATGCCTATCTAGAATTCTTCCCTACATTGGAGTCTTCATTTATTAATGTATACATTTATTAATATACACTCTGCTTTTCTACCACATGTCTCACAGTGGCTTATGAAAAATTAAAAACATACAGTGAACACAATTTCAGACATAAATTATAGCATTATAGGGCAGAACATCAGAGCAACACTCAGGGCACAAAGGTCTCCTGAAATAAAACTGTTCTAACCTGGTAACGGAAACTTAGCAGAGACAGTGCCTACTTCATTTCTAATGGGAGGGAGCTCCATAAATTTGAACCTGTTGTCAGGAGCTCGTCCTACACTCGAGTAGGACCCTGGCAGAGACACATGCCCAACTGGCATGTTCTCTCGCTCCTGGTTGATCGTTTGGGAGCTTCAAAAGCTTTCTTCTGCCCAAACATCACAGCGACCGATGCCAACAGACATCGACACACTTAGGGATCGGCAGAGTCTTCGCAGCTTGCGTGACAGACCTCAGCAACTCAGCATTTTGGCTAATCTACTTTACATATAAACACACACGGAGCACTGCAACATGGCTCCCTCTCTCTCTAGCATCAGACAGCAAAGAGAAAAAGAACAAAGGACAATAGTCCCACTTCACGGAACACAGTAATACAAACATCCTGTCTCCATCACTTCCCACTCTGGGGAGTCAAAACATAAACTGTCATGTGATAGACAAAAACCCCATGACTGCAATCGTGGAGCAGGAATTCTAACACCTAGTGCAGTGGTACCTCGGGTTACATACGCTTCAGGTTACATTAACTTCAGGTTACAGATTCCGCTAACCCAGAAATAGTACCTCGGGTTAAGAACTTTGCTTCAGGATGAGAACAGAAATCGTGCTCCAGCGGCGCAGCAGCAGCAGGAGGCCCCATTAGCTAAAGTGGTGCTTCGGGTTAAGAACAGTTTCAGGTTAAGAACGGACCTCTGGAACAAATTAAGTACTTAACCCGAGGTACCACTGTACCCTGAAGGCACAACTCCTCCCTAACAGGAGTTGTGTGGTTGGTCCATGGTGGACCACTAGTAGTGATCCTCAAGATGATCTCAGCAATCAGCTTGGGGCATATGGGATGTGGTGGAGATAGTGTGTCCTCCTGGGCCTAAATTGTGCAGCTTTGTACACTTATGCAAGAATCTTTAACCTGGCCCTGTACCATACAGAGCCAGTGCAGAAATGAGGCTATAAAAGGCCATTCTTGAAACATCCAGGCAAATTGCAGAAGGTATTTGTCAAATAAAATTGTGTATATTTGCCCACCTTCACTGCATCATCAGGGGCCCAACGGGGCCTATAGGCCAAACTGACCATAGATCTCAGATTTGGACCCTGACCTGGCATGGTGGGGTGTGTGAGCACCTCAGGCGTACAGCACCTTACAGCACAGAAGCGATGAACACGTTCCTTCATCAAATATTATACAGGAAGTTCAAATGCAGGGTGTGTTGCTCACTTACGGATCTATTGCCAGCTTTTTGGTGTCAGGTTTAAAGCTGCCCTGAGGGGCGTGGTCCAGAGTATCGACCATCTTCCTTCTGCCCCAAAAGGGCCACGGAAAATTTGGTGCCTTTGCAAAACGAGTCACCTGGATTCCTCAAGCTGGAATGGAATGCCTGTCTGCCGTCTCAAGGTATTTGCCCTTCCATTTTATCAAGACTATCTTGCGCTGAGAAGATGATATGTTTTTCACTGAGAGGTATGAATATCATTGAGTCTGTCGTCTGATTGCACAGCATGGAATCGTCATTGGGATGCTGCAAGAGATGAAAGGAATGTGTAGCTGAGGAAATGGGTTGACATTGCTTCGCCTGCAGGGATGTTTGTTCTGCACGAGGCTATCTAATTTATGGCTGACAAAAAGAAGAAGAAGAAGAAGAATACGAAGGAAAAAAGCAAGCCACTCTTCTGCTGATTTCTGTCATCTTTAACTTCCAAATTTATTGCTTTATTTCTCAGAGAGGCAAAAAGAAAGCTGTTTCGTATGACTGAAATTAATAAGATAGCAGAACATGGAATTAGATCAGAAACTCTGCTAAAATGTGAATCCATTATCATAAATGACTAGTAGAGAACCATTTTGTTTTTCGGCTAATGCAACTGACTTGCCGTGATAGACTTGGAAGGCTAAAAAATGTCATTTTAAACAAAAGCTAAGCATACTGGGTGGTCTGTTGTGTAGTAAATTGCTGTGGTGATTGCCAAACCATTGATCATTATGCCTTGCAATTTATTTATGTTTAGATCATGCATACATCTGCTGACCCACCAAGCTAAATGCAGCCTACCGTGGGATTGATGAAATTCCTGTTCTTGCTTCTAGCACACAGGGAGGTTTGCGAAGCACCTGAAAGGCCACAAGAAAAAGCTGTATTCAGTCTGGCAGGTCACAAATTGTACTGGCCTGGTTTCGATTATTACTTTCGTTTATCTGGTTTATGGCAAATAACAATGGGTTAAAACTGCACATATGAAGCCCCAGATAACACTGTGTGGGTTTTAACTTGGCTGATTTATCAGTGTTGCGTTCCCCTAAAATTCCTCTTGATAAGAGACTGAACACAGGCTGAAATTACACATGACATGGTGTTATGTGCATGTACAGGAGTGGCTCATTGGATAGTTCAAAGCTGCTACGCTAGGTTCCAAGCAGGTGGGTTGCTGTTGTGTAAAAATCAGCTGACGAGTGGCATTTTTTAATTAAAAAGTAGCTGGAAGAGAGTGGATTAAGCAATGGCAAAGTTAGTTAGAGCGTTGTGCTGATGACGCCAAGGGTGCAGGTTCAAGCCCCATATGGGACAGCTGCATATTCCTGGATTGCTAGGGGTTTGAACTAGATGAGCCTCAGATTCTCTTCCAGTTCTACAATTCTATGGTTCTATGAATTCCACCTGGCACCAGTTAGGTCTTTTGTTCAATTCTTCACCCTTCCATAACACTCTCTGTCTGCCTCCTGCCTCTTGTCTCTGTTTAAACCTTACAGATCATATATATGTTGCTCTCTAGTAATTCAGTCCTTAAATCAGGCTTCCTGAACTCAGTGCCCTTTGGATGTTGCTGTGCTACAGCTCCCATTGTTCCTAAACGTTGGTTATGCTGGCATGGACTGATGAGCCTTGTAGTTGAAAACACATAGAGTGTGCCATGTTGGAAAAGCCTGGTTTAAATACTACAGAGGACCATTTTCGGAGGACTCACTTGAACTCTTTCCTGAGGTATTCTAGCTATTTTCTGCTATGACCTTCCATGGATTGATCCATCAAGCTTGCTTCTCCCCAGGTAGATGCTTAGCTTTGGGAATGGGGTGATGGATAACAACCCATGTTGGTTCTCTTTAAAATGTACCTGTTCATTTGTCAACTCTTCAGAGAATGTTTCATTTCCCATTTCCACTGGCAGCTCTGTTTTGTCTCTTGACTTTTCTGACAACTTGAAACTGCGGCTTCTGTTTGAAGTAAGGGAGGCAATAGATAGCCTCTCACACCTCTGTCATGGACGCATTGTCATCTTTCCAGCTATCGAGGCATACAGCACTGGGGTCAGCTTTGAGCCAGTCCTTCTTTTGTCCTACTCATCTGGGTCATAATTGCAAACTGCAACCTCTCCTTCTCTCTCCTCAGCAATTCTAAACACCACACTTAGTTCCTCTCTGTATGTCATCTGCTCTTCAAACTCTTGACCAAGCCATGGTCTCAATTTTCCCCTAGGCTGCTATTATAACTTCCTCTTTGATGACCTCACATTAGATTGACTCAAGTGCCAAAGCTGCTGTTAAAATCATATTTTTGTCTATTGCCACAGCAACGCTTCTCAGAACATGCGAGCATAAGAGGATCCTGTCTGCTGGATCAGGTCAAAGACCCATCTAATTCTGCTCCCATGGTGGCCAATCAGTTGTTTATGGAAAGCCTGACAGCAAAACCGGAGTGGAACTGTGCTCTGCCCAATTGTGGTTCCCAGAAAATTGTATTCAGGAGCTGCGTCCATCTGTGGAGATAGAACACCAGGACTAGCAAGATAGCTCTCCATAACGAAGCAGCATGGATAACTGCCTCTATTCATGAGGAAACATAGGGATCAGTGGAGAACATCCGGGAGTTCCAGGGACCTCTACTGCCATGGGACATATGCTTGAAACCTTCTAGCTTATATGGAAATGCTGTACTTAAGGTGCTAGCCTAGACTGCAACTATTTATGAGGGGCAGCTTTGGGTATCAGAGCCCTCTGAGGGGTGTCCTTCCAGGTGGCAATGTGCATCCTGCACTGCGAAAAGGGTATTTCTTTCTCCAGTCCTCAAATCTCATCCTGTCTCCTGTCCTCACTCATTTTGCCTCAACAGTAGGGTTAACAATAGAGAGGCCCAGCTCTCGTAGCAACTTTTCCGCTTGTTTGTCATCAGTGGCTACTAGCAATTTCCATTTGTGCTGCACAATCAATCTAAAGGGAAACTTCCAGCAACTGGGGGTCTCTACCTCCTGTAAAAGTGATGTAAAAAGGTAAAAGGTAAAGGACTCCTGGAGGGTTATGTCCAATCAAAGGCAACTATGGTGTGTGATGCTCATCTCGCTTTCAGGCCGAGGGAGCCGGCGTTTGTCCACAGACAGCTTTCCAGGTCATGTGGCCAGCATGACTAAGCTGCTTCTGAGGAAACGGGACACCGTGATGGAAACCAGAGCACACAGAAATGCCATTTACCTTCCCACCACCTATTTATCGACTTGCACTGGCGTGCTTTTGAACTGCTAGGTTGGCAGGACCTGGGACAGAGCAACGAGATCTCACTCCGTCACACAGATTCAAACCACTGACCTTCTGATCAGCAAGCCCAAGAGGCTCAGTGGTTTAGACCACAGCGCCACCCGCGATGTGAATGATGTAAATGGCCAGAAAGACTAGCACATTTTAAATGGTTCTGAACAGATATCCTGATATATTTCAAGCTTTGCATGGCCATATTTGATTTCAAATAAATTGTGTACTGCTTTGTACACTTTGTTGTGACATGAACATGTTCAAAACTGACAACTAAGTCCTGGGAGATGCCTTCAAAACAGGGCCTTTGTCCCAAAATGTGTTGGGCTCTCTCTGCAGCTTCTGAAACCAGAATAATCCTGATGTTTGAGACCTTTATCCAACCTATGATAAATGAAGGGACATCCCTCCCTCCTCTTCCTCGGTAAATTTCTCCAGTGAATATTGCTCTGGTTATCACAATTTTCCTGCTCCTCCAGCCACAGCTTGTTATTACAGGTCACCATCTTTAACCGCTTAAGTTTCTTTTGATTCGCTCTACTCATATTCAGTGCAGTGTTCGCTTTCTGGGCAATGTCAGTTAATTGCAAGGAAACTCTCTCCTTCTTATTCTCCAGGGGTTGCAATGCAGCAGACCAGTCTAATGCAAGTGCTTGTCTTAGTTTAGACACATATCCATCCTTGTCCCTGGTGCCTGCCATAGAACATGTAAGTTTCCTGCCCCTGCGTACTTTAGGACTGCCCCATGCCATGTCAATCTCCCTGACGCATCCTGACAGCTCAGGAGAGTCTAGGGCAATTTCTCTGTCAATAATGACTCTAGGAATTTTAGCTTTCTTCCACTGTTTTATCTGCCTCATTACCTTCTGAATGATGTTATTTTGTGCAGTCACTATGCCTTTCAGCAATTCTTGATGAGTTGGAAATCCCATAGTTTAGGAAGTCTCAGTTCTAAGCCAGCATTTCACACACACTCTCCCCTGCTGATTTCCCACTGGAAGCTGCAGCCTGGGTAAATATTATTATTATTATAACTGTAACAGGAAACCATAGTTTCTTGCTAAGAAAATGCAACTTGAGCTCAAATGCACTTCCTTTCTCACCTCTCTCCATCCCCTTTTACACATGAGGGGAATAAGTACAGTGGTACCTCCTTGAGCTTGTTTGGAGGTTCTACATTTTTTTGTATGCTGCTTCTTGTGTTTTGTGTATTGTTCTTTTTCGATATTTTTCGTGTTGTTGTTGTGTGGAAAATACTAATAAAATTTATTATATATAAATAAAAATAAGTACAGTGGTACCTCAGCTTAAGAACTTAGTTCGTTCTGGAGGTCCCTTCTTAACCTGAAATTGTTCTTGACCTGAGGTACCACTTTAGCTAATGGGGCCTCCCACTGCCGCCACACCACCACTGCACAATTTCTGTTCTCATCCTGAAGCAAAATTCTTAACCCAAGGTACTATTTCTGGGTTAGTGGAGTCTGTAACCTGAAGCGTCTGTAACCCTAGGTACCGCTGTATTCCATTTTCAGTTAGCAACAAACCAATTTCTCATCTTGTTGACATATGAGAAACTTATTTTCAGGCCACAATGATTAATAACAAACAATAGTTTCAGAACCCACTTTGTTAACCACTGTTTCCTGGAATACCCACCACTTTGGGTATAATAGGAAGCTGTGGTTTGTTCCAAACCACAAATTTAACTTCCTCCCTGTGTATGTGAAGGTGGAAAGAAGGGAACAAAAAAGTACAGATATCCAAGGCTCATTGCAGGACTTTTCCATAATAGGAAAATAGGGTTTCCCATTATGCCTGAGCTGTGCATATTTGTGATTGAATGTCATGTATAGTTTTAGCCTCAGTTGCACAGTCCTGTGCTTCTAGTGGTTCTCTTCCACCAGCTACATTATGAATAACTCCAGTGAAGTTTTCTAGCATGGCATTTATTTCCATACTTTAGATAAAGTAAATTTAACATTTGTCTCTTCAGATTCAATGACTGTGAATAAAATCAAAATTTTCTTTCCCCGTGCCCCTTTCGAACTCTAATTAAATTTTCCTTTCTCCCACGTTCTGCTCATTTTCTTCCTCTAGAAAGATACATTTTCTTGTGTCTTCTGAAAATTAAGGTCATCTTTCTTGTTTTAATATTGTGCTTTTCATTTTCTTTCAATTTGTTGTCTGAATAAACACCATCAAGTCAGTGGTGATGATATATGTTGATTTTGAAAACTCAGTCGATTCTTTCCCACCCACACAATCATAGTCTGAAGTTACATTTCTAAAACTTTGCATCTTGGTTTGAAGATGCAAGGAAGGTTGTAGGGAGAGTGTGGTGCAGTGCCTGGAGAAGAGGTGAACTTCAAGAGGACCATTGAACCAGGAAAAGATGGATCATGTTTTTATATGCCGTATTTTTCGCTTCATAAGATGCACCTGACCATAAGACGTACCTAGTTTTTAGATGGGGAATGCAAGAAAAAAAAATTCTTTAAAGGGAGCGCTGAGCAGAGCCTGTATGCATCCCAGGCTCTGCTCAGTGCTCCCTTTCACGAGCCGCATGGAGTGTGTGTGCGGCGCTTGCAGGCTTTTCCCTGAGGAGGGAGAAGGGCAGCCTGTCAGTGATGGGCAAAGCCCCCAAGTGCCACACACACGCTCTGCGCGGCTCTTTAAAGGGAGCACGGCTCTTGGGGGCTTTTCCGGGAGGTGGGGGAAGGGACTGAGGGGCTAAGCCAGAAGCTAGAACAGCAAGAGGGAGCAGCGATCCCTCTTGCTGTTCTGGAGTAGCCGTGCGAAGCCTCCTCAGGGCAGCGGGATGAAGTTCTCAGAATGGTTTTAATGGTAAAACCGTGTGACAATTTAAAGCAGCCTGAAATGAAACCCTTTTAAATTCAGGGTTGAGCAGGAGGTTGGAGAATGATCCACTGACCTACCATGAGGTCAACAAGGTAGATCGACAAGGGTTTCTGATTCCCAATTGGTTGCAGCAGCAAAAGGGATTCTGCCATCCATCCTAGCAGGTCATTGTAGTGAGTGCATGAGCCACTATGAGCCATGTCCTGAGCCACTATTTCACATGTGGGTCCACCCCCATTTCAGCTATTATTTTACATCTGCCTTCATCTGGTGGATCTCAGAACTCCAGAAAAAAAAAGACCCAAGGCATATTCTTCAAGTCCAAAGTCTGTCTACTCCCTCACTACGGTTTATCTCCCCGTTTCTCCCTTGAACAATGATGTTCTCTGAGTCTTGTAGGCTTCACTGGCCAGATGGTATCAATGCCCTTTGGCTTTCAGAACTCTCAGTGGTGGAGGCTGTTGGAAATTTGGGGGGCGGGTGTCCGAGAGAGAGAGAGAGAGTGGTGTCAAAAATCCTCTCCCCGGTCCTCCTGCTACCACTCTGCTAATTCCAGTCGTGACCACAGGGGATTTGCCCCTCCCCTGCTCCAGAAGAATGTTTCCAAAGTATCAGGTCTGGGCAACACAAGATGCATGCTCATAAGCTCCATTATTTAGTTGTTGCTTTAGGCGTTTTCACACCTGAAGTGAAAAGACAAATTGGCACGCCATATTTAAGTGCCCGCAGCAGAAACGGAAGGCAGGGAAATCACCACACACACACACAAACACTCTTTGGCTTGGAATCCACCACAGCAGGTGACTGTTTTGACGTCCGTTGCGGTAAATCTGGTCTGGCTGCTTTTACAGTGTCTGAACTGAACTATAAAGTGGTGCCAGTGAAAACCTCCATGTCTGAATGGGCCAAGTGCAATTGCCTGTGTGAATTTTGTCCTCCTCTGTTTGCTACTTATGATTAGAAGCTCATTTTCACACTCTGAGGAGAGGTGCATAAGAACCTTAACATGTTCTTCAAGGTGCCGGATTTGTACCTTTTGAATTTGTCTCGTGTGCTTCTCCTTAACGACAATGCAGAAGGATAAATATTTTAATAATCCTATTACTTGGAGCAGAAGGAGGTCAATGCTAGCTACTGAAGTGTTATTTTAAACTGTGCCAGTGGGCGACTGCAGCATCTGCATATAAGCTTGCCAGGGAAGAGCACTGCTTTGATGCTCATCAAATGGGGAACACAAAAATGGAATTTCTTAAAACACACACACATACACGCACACCAAATATCATTTTAAACATAATGAAAGTTCATAATTGAGTGTGTGTGAGTGTGTGTGTGTGTGTGTGAGAGAGAGAGAGAGAGAGAGAGAGAGAGAGAGAGAGAGAGAGATAGCTGGGATAGCTAGTATAGCAGCAAACTCCTACGGGCTGTGTGGGCTTTGGCCCCCACAGTAAAATATCTAAAGGGGCTGGGCCCCCACAAAGTTGATGCGCATTCCCACTCAAATGGTGTGTGCGCACTGCACCTTTTTAAAAAATGCTTTATTGAAATAAAAAAGAAATAGCAAACAAAAGTTCATCCAAAAAAGTAAAAACAGTAATATATGTTACATCAGATCACGATAAATTTTATTATGTCTATAATGACTGCCTGTCACTCCATCATGCCTCCACTACTTATTTTGTCTAATACACTATTCATTTTCCTTTGTTTATTTTCATTAATGACTTATTATCCTATAAGTTTCCACGATATCACATAAATCATTCAAGGCCTGCCAATGACGTCATGTTATCACAATGTTCCTTAAGGTATTTTTTTATACATGTCCCATTGTCTAATAAAAGTTTGATCACTATGACCTCTCAGTTTCCTAGTCATTTTTGCCAACTCAGCATATTCTAAGAGTTTGCTTTGCCATTCCAGTTTGGTCAGGATTTCCCCCCTTTTCCAATTTGTAGAAATTAGTACCCTTCCTGCTACTGTGGCATACAGGAATATATCCCTCACTTTTTTAGGTATGTCTGTTCCTAGTATTCTCTGGGGTTTTTTTGTTGTTTTTTTAAGGAGATCTTAAACATTCTTTTGAGCTTGTTATAGACTACATCCCAAAATTTCTTTCCTTTCTTACACGTCTGCCACTGTGTGTGCACTGCATCATGTGATCAATTAACTAGGGTGGGGCTTACCTGCACTGAATGAAGTTCAAACCTTCAAGACCTTGCAGTTGGGTTGTTCTGAAGTTTATGATCTCATCTCTTCTAACATGTGCCTGTACTTTAGTCCAATTAAGCTCCAATTAACAGGAGAACCTCTGCTTCTTAACGGCAGCATTGGAGAGTTTTTGGCCGACGAAGAGCTTTTGCACTCAATGCCTCCATGCCGGAGAGCCAGGTACTGAAGTGAACTGTGAGTGAAACCCATTCTCCCTATCTCTGGGGGAAATTTGCAAGGATGATTACCCTCAATCATGCTTGTTTTTCCTTCACCAATGATCTCCCACTGTTGGGGCTGCCTCCATTAAGGCAGAGCGGAACCAGAAGCCTCGTAGCAACAATAATTAGTCCTTTGTATGCCCATCAGCTGGAAATAGGAACTGAGCACCTGCTTTATGCCGAATCAGACTATTGGTCCATCTGTCTCAGTATCGTCTACAATGATTGGCAGCTGCCCTCCAGGGTTTTAACAGGAAGGGGCATTTGCCAATTTCTCCTAGACATGCCAAGGATTGAAGCTGGGTTTCTTTAGCATGGAAAAGCATGCCTCTAGCACAGAGCTGCAAATTACTTGCCTATCCAATAGCGAGGCATCATTCTTCAATATTCTCCCTCATACTTTAACTCAATGTAAGTCTTAAGGCCAAACAACAAACTCCTACACAGTTTCAGGGGAATATGTCTTCAAGGGCATGAAATAAAGTGTGTTTTAAAGGCCTACACAAATGGTCTTTTCTTAGATTTATTTCGACATATTGATCTCCCCGAGTTAGAAACCTTTTCTCTGAAAGTATTAACAACAGAGTTGTGATCCTTAAAATTTTATGTCTGTAACCGTGATCAAGCATCCACTCAGGCTGAGTCTGAATTCAAGAACCAGAAACAGCCCGTTCCCTAAGCTTGCTTTTCCTCAGGCATCTGAGAGCTTAAAGCACTCTTAAATGTGAAGAAAAACATGAGAGGACATGTTCTCCACAGTCTCCACCCTATTTGGCTGTTCAAGCAGCATGTGGAATTGGAAGTAGAGGGGGATGGGTGTACAGCATCCACTGCCATCATCCCCACTGGTTTTCAACCTGTGTGCCATGGCACCCTGGGGTGCCATGAATGATGGTCAGGGGTGCCACGGGCAACACTGGCCTCTGTCCCTCTTTCCTTCCCTCCCTTCCTCTGATGTCTCTTGCATCTCTGCCTCCCAAAGGGTTGCACAACTGTTTGTTACAGCACTGGCTACAAGGTCTCCAGGCAAGTGGTGCCTCTGGGGCTGGCCAGCGGATGCTCCCCTGGCCACTGTGGGAAGACAGCTATCTTTGGGGTGGGGGGGGAGCTCAGAGACCAGGGGCTGCAGCTGGACTGAGGACTCCCTAGGAGATGGGAGAGGAGAGGAGGCTGAGGGAACACTCCACAAGGGGAGGGTGTTTGAAAAAGGGTGAAAGGCTGCCAGCTCTGCAGACAAGGGGTGACCTAACTGGTCCCATCACCTCCTGGCAAATAGAAGGGGAAGAAATGGAGGCAGTGAGAGATTTTACTTTCTTGGGCTCCATGATCACTGCAGATGGTGACAGCAGCCATGAAATTAAAAGGCGCCTGCTTCTTGGGAGAAAAGCAATGACAAACCTAGACAGCATCTTAAAAAGCAGAGACATCACCTTGCCAACAAAAGTCTGTATAGTAAAAGCTATGGTTTCCCCAGTAGTGATGTATGGAGGTGACAGCTGGACCATAAAGAAGGCTGATCGCCGAAGAATTGATGCTTTTGAATTATGGTACTGGAGGAGACTCTTGAGAGTCCCATGGACTGCAAGAAGATCAAACCTATCCATTCTGAAGGAAATCAGCCCTGAGTGCTCACTGGAAGGACAGATCGTGAAGCTGAGGCTCCAATACTTTGGCCACCTCATGAGAAGAGAAGACTCCCTGGAAAAGACCCTGATGTTGGGAAAGATGGAGAGCACAAGGAGAAGGGGACGACAGAGGATGGGAAGGTTGGATAGTGTTCTCGAAGCTACCAGCATGAGTTTGACCAAAATGCAGGAGGCAGTGGAAGACAGGAGTGCCTGGCGTGCTCTGGTCCATGGGGTCACAAAGAGTCGGACATGACTAAATGACTAAACAACAACAACAACAACACCATAATGGCGGGGGGCATGGCAGTAAAGAGTTGTCAGGAGCTCTATTTAAAAAAACCCAGAGTCATACTTATTGAGTTTATTAACAAACGACATACCCAAGGACAAAAGGAATATATTTTTATATATAACCGCAGCCGCAAGAATACTTATGGCGAAATATTGGAAAACAGAAAAAGTACCACAAATGACAGAATGGCAAGTTAAGATTTATGAGTTTGCCGAGATGGCAAAAATGACTGCATCAATCAGGGGCTGCTCCAATCAAAAATTCTATACAGAATGGGAATGCAACTGGGCTCCTGAGCCCCACAGGGGTGCTGCAGAAAGAATGTTGTTGGTCAAGGGAGCCGTGGACCCAAGAAGGTTAAAAAAAACCTCTGTACTACCCTAGGCTTCCTGGCAAGGCCAGCTTTCCAGTTGCACAGAGGTTGCTAGTCCCTTTTAGCTCAATGTAGTTAGAAGCCCCTTTCTGACCTTTGTATCTCATGAGTGGATGTTGGGGGGCAGGTCTTGTTTGTGAAATCCCACTGCCCTCTTTCCACATTCACTTTGAGCACCTATATGTCAGATCTATGCAAGTGTTGATCGTGCCTTTGGCCACTGTTGAGCCACGTGCTGGCTAATATGACTTGTTTCGGCATTGGATTGAAAGATGGGCTATAAGATAGCCCTCTCCAGATGCTGGGCTATAAAGGCGTGGAAACTTTTCATGTTGTGGCGAGGGTTAAAAGGAATGAAGGCTAGGATGAAATAGCACCACCCTTTAGTTCTGGTTTTGTTAGAGAAGCCTGGAACAGATGGCACATTTGAATAGGAAATGTTACATTGCGCAAGAAAATAAATTTTACCTCAGGCAGACAAGGCACCACTTGGTAGCTGCTTGCCATTCTGATTAGCATTACACAAGATGTGTAAATGTGGTGTTTAAATACAATGGGCTAATTTTAATAGGGTCTTAAAAATGCATTTATTCATTTCAGGTGTTGCAATGGTATAAAGAGGGTTGTGCTGGCACTGTTACTTTAACAGACTAAGGTGCTTTAAAGCATCTCTGGAGTCCTGTTTGAAATGCAGATTTCAGGTGAATTCTTTCAGCTCTTAGAGTACTTTAAATGCTATAGAGAGAGGGTTTCATTTAAACTGTTTGCATGTGCATGCCAGAGCGAGCGGATAACAAAATTTACAAAGCATATACAAAATGAGAATAATAAAAAACAGCTGGAGACAGAATGTACTCTTTTAACATGTAATTTTCATTGTTACTAATACTATACTGGCTTTTTTGTATCCCTTTCTAGAGAGATGTGTGCTTGCCTGATGTGAGGACTGCAGTGGGTTCTCTCCTGAGGAAAGAGGTGGAAATCCTATTTGCATGTTATCACCCCATACCCTCCAATATTTCTCTGATGAAAATAGGGACGTCCCATTCCACAATGTTAATTTTACTATTTATATCCTACACATCTTACTGGGTTGCCCCAGCCACTCTGGGCAGCTTCCAACATATATTAAAATGTAATAAAACATTAAACATTAAAAAAAAACCTTCCCTTTAAGGATTGCCTTCAGACGGTTCAGGGAGATTGGATAACTCCATACCCTACAACACTGATCCAATGAAAATAGGGACATCCTAAGGAAAAGTGGGACATTCCAGGATTAAATCAGAAACCAGGAAGGCTTCTCTAAATCAGGGACATCCATGGAAAATAGGGATTGCCTCGGCCCAGTATACCTGAAGGAGCCTCTCCACCCCCCATCGCTCTGCCTGGACACTGAGGTCCAGCGCCAAGGGCCTTCTAGTGGTTCCCTCACTGTGAAAAGTGAGGTTACAGGGAACCTTCTCGGTAGTGGTGCCTCCTCCCATCAGATGTCAAAAGAAATAAACAACTATCTGACTTCTAGAAGACATCTGAAGACAAGTCGTGTTTAGGGAAGTTTTTAATGTTTGATGTTTTATTGTGTTTTTAATATTCTGTTGGGAGCTGCCCAGAATGGTTGGGGAAACACAGCCAGATGGGCAGGTATAAATAAATTATTATTATTATTATTATTATTATTATTATTATTATTAGGGATATTTGGAGGGTCTGTCACCCAGAGCCTAATCAATATAAAACACAACCCGTCTGCTCTACCTCTTTCAGTCCTTGAGGGTAAGAGACAAAATGTTCCAGGCCTCCCTCTCAAGAAAGAAAGAAACCACCAGAAGAAACACCACACCCCCAGGGTGCACACCACACCCCTACAGGCAGTGCGCCATGCCCCCGGAACGCGCACCACCCCCACCCCCACCTGCTCTCCACCCCCCGGTGCTGGAGCATGAAGCTCCGCCACTGCCCATCACCAGTGGGCACCCCCCCAAAAAAAACAGAGGGAACACAGCCCAAGACACATAAGGGCTTCTATGTTTCTCTGTTTGGGCATAATCATTTTTAAAAATGGTGGGGGAACATTTCATCCAAGTTTGCCACATGTGTTTAAATGCTTTGAATGTATAAGGGCTAAAGTTCTGTGAATGGACTCTATAATTAAAATTGTTTCAGGCAGAATAACTGGGGGCCATCAACTTTGTAAATACTATATAGCCATAATTTACGTCCACACTGCAAGGGGTGGTCCTTGATTATTCCAAAGCAGGGATGCTCCATGCTGTACTAGATACAACCCCCTACGGTCCCAGAATGCCAGATTCTATTCACAATTACTCATAAATTAACAGTTCTAATTGCCGAGTCATATTTCTTTAGCAGTAAGTGAGGCTGCATGCAGTCAGGCTTGTAAGAAAGATCTTAACTTTATTAAGCCATAAAAATCTCTTTATTAAGCTGTTCTGCGTTCTGTGGATAGACAAGCTCTAGTGTTATGGTACTAAAAGTCATGTTTCCTTTTCTCTCTCCTTGCTGGTAAAACTTCCAGTTAATTCCCTTCCAGAACATAAATTTAATTGGTCCACTTGCAATATTTCATCTCTCTCATTGTATCAAATAACTAACAATTGTAACCTTCAAACCAAAGTCAATTGCATGAAGGCAAGACAGGGAAGTCTGCTGAATATGAGCAGTTGTTAATTGGATGGTTTTTAAAATTGTTAATGAGCAATTTAAATTAGGAATCAGGATACATTTATGCTGTCAGTATTGGTATAGACTCTATACCAATACAGAGAATGTATGTTATGAAACTCATTCAGTTAGGTTTAAAATAGTTTTGGTCTCCAGTAAAGTGAAACTAAAGCTGTCTTCAGGAAGATCATTGAGACCAGAACTATAGTCCACTACAATGCAAGGTTTTCAAGCAAAATGGCCGCCCCATGTCAAATAATGTGCAGTGAAATGTAATCTGTCTCATGATACCATTATGTTGTACATTTTCTTGCCTAAGGCGGCCAATGTGTGGTGAGAAAATACTATGCATTGTGGAGAGGAAGAATCTGATGGGCTACTTTTAGAGGACACCATTCCCTCATTCACCATAACATATTGTTCTATTTAATCATCTATCTTCTTTGAACTAGGATCTATGGGTGGTAGAGCTTTTCTTTCCCTCTTTGTTAATTTTTTTTAGATGATTATGATAATTAGTTATTAACTTATAAATCACCTTTTACATGCATCTGAAAGTGATTTACAAATATACCATAAAATAACTTTAAAAAGTTGTTTTTTTAAAAAGTACAAAACACAACTGATTATATATATATATATATATATATATATATATATATATATATATATAGATTTTCACAAAATTATAAACAAAACATACAAATAAGCAAACAAACATGGATCATAACCTTATTAAAATTACACTTATTAACATTGTTAAGTAATTTCCTCGCTTCCCCTTGGTTGAATTTCCATGCACTTCCTTTTAATGGTTTTCCAAATCAAAGTTCTTTTGAAATTTAACTAAATCATTAACATCCTCATATCTTTTACTTTTAAAATTAAACATATTGATTCATCACTTGACTTATATGAAATCCTAAGCCAATTAAATATCTGCAAGCTATTTCCAATTAATTTAATTTTACATATTTAACTAAATAATCATTAAATTTTGTCCATTCTTCCTGATACTCCTCCTCCTTCTGGTCGCAGACTCTTCCGGTTAGGTCGGCTAGCTCCAGTTGCAACTGATGATATATTCTGAACACCTTTTCATCAAGCTGGTAAAACTTGTTGAAGGAAAAATGTCTTCAATCGTTTCCAGAAAGTTCCAGGAGGTGGGGGGGGCTATTGTATCTCAACAGGGATGCTGTTCCACAGAAGAGGGTCCAGCCCACTAACACCCCTGCTTGATGCGTTCTGGGGTTTACATATCATAGTAGTGAAGCATCAGTTTACAAAGAAACAGGACCCTTAAAAACATCTCATTATTTTGGGTGGGTTCAGAGAAACCTTTATGGGAGCACTAGGGTTGTGCTGAATTACTTCCCCCAGTTTCCCCACCATATTTTTTTAAAAAATATTGTGATGATTTGTAGGGGCCATGAAATGGGGTGAAGCATGAGATTGCTGCCAAGGGTGATGGTGCTCCAGTATAACATGCAAGGGAAGTTGAACTGAGGACTCTGGCAGCAGGGCCTAGGTGCCTTGCACCCTGAACCACCAGTTCAAGGGATGTGGGTGGCGCCGTGATCTCTTTTTCCCCCTTAAATAATTTTTTATTAAGTTTTCCATTCAACAATCCAATCATATCACATTAGTTATTCCAAATTGTACCAATACATATCATAAAGTCCAAATATTTTGCCATATTTTTTCTTGGGGTTCCCATGCTTCAAGTTCAGTAAGGGTCCAATCATCTCATATTTCTGCTCCTTTTGATGTTCACAAGTCCCATCTTCCAATCTTCTTGTTGTTATCGTTTTTCTTCTTAATAACCTCTGAGTTGTTTCCACAGGCGAGTTAGAAGCAAGCATTATTATGTTTCTGTGTGAACTTTGTAAGGCTCGCTAGTCTTTTCTTTGCAGTAAATCATCACATGCGGATCCAAAAGTCCTGTTCAGGCGGCAGGCGCCATTTTTGTTAGTTCCGATGAAATAAGATCTAAGCGTCTGCTCATTAATTTTCCCAGACCAGTTGCACCATAAATCAGCCTTTCCAGGGGAGATTTTGCCAGATCAAACATACAATCCAAACATGATAACAAAGCATGGCTCACCTCCCCCTCTGACTGTTAATCTCGCAACATAGTCTGTCTCATAATAGCGGATCCCGATTAGTAACTGTGTCACCAGAGAGCCTTTCATTTTCTTTCCAAATCTTCCCAAAAACAAAGCCTTTAGTTAATATTTTTATTTCCACACAGTCTATTTTCCAATATCACTTGCTATCAGTCGTGTGATGGTTCTTCTAGGGGAGGGGTGGGTGGCACCGTGATCTAAAACACTGAGCCTCTTGGACTTGCCGATTAGAAGGTTGGCGGTTCAAATCCCCATGAGCTCCCGTTGTTCTGCCCCAGCTCCTGACAAACTAGCAGTTCAAAAGCACACCAGTCCAAGCTGCGGTGGGAAGGTAAACAGTATTTCTGTGTGTTCTGGCTTACGTCATGGTGTTTTGTTACACCAGAAGTGGTTTATTTATGCTGGCGACATGACCTGGAAAGCTGTCTGTGGACAAACGCCGGTTCCCTTGGCCTGAAAGCGTGATGAGACCTTTGCCTGGACTTGACAGGACCGCCTCTCCTATTATGCCCCGCGGAGGATCTTCAGGTCCACAAATGAAAACACTTTGGAGGTCCCAAGTCGCAAGGTGGTTAGATTGGTCTCAACTAGGGCCAGGGCCTTTTCAGTACTGGCCCTGACTTGGTGGAATGCTCTGTCACAAGAGACTAGGGCCCTGCGGGACTTGACATCTTTCGGCAGGGCCTGCAAGACAGAGCTATTCCGCCTGGCCTTTGGTTTGGACTCAGTCTGACCCTCAGGCTTCCCTCCCCTTATGGTTTTGATCTATGGGCTACTATTAAAATGAGGCTGCATTTTAAATTGTATTTTAACCCGTAATTTAAATTGGTTCCCCCCATTTTTTCCCCTATTATGTTTTTATTGTAATTTTACTGCTGTTAGCCGCCCTGAGCCCGGCTCTGGCCGGGGAGGGGTGGTATAAATAAATTATTATTATTATTATTATTATTATTATTATTATTATTATTATTAAGCATCCAGGGCTCCTTTACCTTTTCTTTTACCTTACCACCAGTTCAGTTCTCAGGTCAAGATAATCATTGGCCTGATCTTTACTGTGCTGTAGCACCACCCATATAATTTCAGCCCAGCTGGATCAGGTGACTTGAGGAACCAACAGGAGTCTGATTAGTCTTGTATAACAGTTACTGCAAGCTTCATTCACCAACCTGAGCAGCTCATCCTTGACTTATTCAACAGCTGGCCTGAACAGCTGCTCCAGAACTTGACCACATCACTTGCCTATAGTCCATTGCCTCTGTCTCTGCCTAATCCAGAATATGACCACCAGCCCCTTTTCAGTCACGCTGCCCAGTGGCACCCATTGCATGTACAGCATTTATTTCAAATTTTGGATTGTTTTTTTTTTAAAGGAACAATGGTTTATTTCTAATTTACAGCCAGATAATTTGGAATGCTGAAATCTGAGGAGGAATTTGATTAAGGAGAATTTCAGAAGCATCCTTATAAAATACAGAGATGTGTCAGAAACCTGCTGTGAATCTTTGAGAATCTGAACAAGATTCAGAAGCGAACACGTGGTGTGCATGATGATCCATCGTTAGGTTCACCTTGCATCAGTTTACGGTGTCAATGCTTTAATTTCCAGCTTGTTTTTGACCTCAATGTCAGCAAAATTAGATGCGGGTTTTCTGTTCATTGGGGTGATTGTGTGACAAGGATACTTAAACTTTACATATTTTCTGTGATAAAGACTTAATTGCCCTTTCATTTAATTTCAAAGGGATACAGTTTTATTTGCATGTTTATTGTTTTCCTTGATAGACAATTTTCTGGTGTTTAAACTATCTCAATAGCTTTTATCACTACAGTTTATGATTTTAGTCCAGGCAGATCAATGTTGGCTTCTTCATTTCTTGCATATAAAATCTTGCCTCTGAATTATTGAGGTTTCCTCTAATCATTCAAGGTCAGTGTTGCAGGTTTGTTCTGAGGATGGTTATGAAACTTGTGATAGGATGGGGATTCTGTCCCCAACCCAAGGCTCTCACTATTGAGCACTGCAGTGCAAATCTCTTACCTAAACTGATGATCAGAGAGGACAGAAACAAGCCCCCAGCAAATCTTCATTGGCTAAAATGAGGCCTTTTGTTGAATCCATCAGCCTGTAGGGAATAATAATAATAATAATAATAATAATAATAATAATAATTTATACCCTGTTTATCTGGCTGGGTTTCCCCAGCCACTCTGGGCAGCTATAATAATTCTCACCCCCTCCTTCTGAACTTGGAAAAGCTTGGGACTTTGGAAATGTGTATCTTTCAAAATCTTTCATTTATTTATTTTACTATTTTAATAACATATTACATTCCTCACCCAACATTACACACACACACAAATGTATAAGCCACAGTTTAAAGGGGGGGACATATAACAATACAGTCGTACCTTGGTTCTCAAACAGAATCTGTTCCGGAAGTCCGTTTGATATCCAAAAACAATTGAAAAGCAAGGAGCAGCTTCCGATTGGCTGCAGGAGCTTCCTGCACTCAGTCGGAAGCCACTTCAGCCATGTCGGATGTTCGGCTTCCAAAAAAAGTTCGCAAATCGGAACACTCATGTCTGGGTTTGCAGCATTTGGGAGCTAAAACATTCGAGTCACAAGGGGTTTGAGAACCAGGATACGACTGTATAGGAATAAAACACTACAAATGAAAATCAAATACAAAACACTCTAAAGGTCCACATTTAAAGCTATCTAATTAAGAGAAAACAAAACACCCACTTAAACATACAAATTGCAAATAAAAATCAAGTACAAAAAAGACAATAAAAATCCACATATAAAATATGATTAGGGACTAAACAAAACATAATACACGGGTGATTGTTTAACCCTAGAAGTTGCTAGGCTAAAGCTACTATATACAGGTGGGGAAAATCAATGCCTTTGTTTTCTTTATTCCCTAGAAGAATGAAGCTTGCTCCCACAGTTCTCTGCCTGTGCCTGCCATGGCTGGGGAGGAGTCCTCAAGCTGCCACAGCCTCCGTTACGCTGGGTATACTGTATACAAGTTGGCATGCACCACCACTCACCTGCTAGGACCTCCCTAGGGCTAAATGGGACCTTCTCAGAGAAAGAACATGTTGCTGGTCCTAGTTACTACAAGGTGAGTTAATAGACCATGGTCAACCCAACCCACAAGGTCACCACTTTGATGGCTTCAGATTTATTGTTGTTGTTATAGTTTAGATCCCGCTGTTCCTCCCAAAGGAAAATAAGGCCAGGGTGGCAAGCAACAAGATATATATACAATTCCAATATAGATGGAGACTGGGCTGGGAAAGGCCTCAACTTGAAAGGGTTGTTGGAAGGTCTTCAGTAGGTGCTGAAAGACAAGAGAGATATGATACCTGTCTAATATTTAAGGGGAGAGAATTCCAAAGTGTAGATGCCACAAAGGTAAAGGCCCAGTTCCTATGCTGTGTGAAATGGATCTCTAGATAAAATGTTATCTGCAAGAGGCTTTCACCTGCAGAGCACAACCAACGCATGAGTGTATAAGAGGTGAGACAATATTTCAGGTATAGGGCTTTATAAATCAAGTAGCTAATTGGAGCCCAGTTTTGGGGACCTGATACATGCTGAATGCTGTTATGCCCCGCCACCACTCTTTCCTAGGTTCCGAAGAGAAGTGGTGCTGGATCGTTCAAATAGAAACCCAGAACCAAAGGTGCAGTGCCTATCTGGCAGAGCAAGACTTCCACTGCCTGACCCCCTACTTAAGAGGAAGAAGACAGATTCAACATATGCTCCTGACCTGGGCCCTGTTGGCATTCCAGGAAAGGAAACAGGCAGCGAGAGCAGCACTAAAACTGCCTAGCAGTTGGTGATTGAGCACATGGACCTGCCCAGCTCTCAGTGGCTCCTTACCTGGACAGCTCCACAGCACTAATCTGTTGGACAGCTCCCTGGCCTCACTGACAAAATGGAAATCTGAGCCACACAGTGGTGATGATGATAGGAACAGGACTGCACGCGACCAACTTTAAAAGAATTCAGAGCATCTTTTGGCACACTTTCCCCAAATAACTGAATGTGGCTTTTTGAGTTTTTGAGATGATGTACCCTCAAACAGTGCAGGCTCAGAGGCAGTCACACAACCATTTCAGAACATGAAGATGGCATTCATATTGCTCTTGCCTCCACCCTCCTTCTGCTAAAATGATTGTGTAAATAGATTTCCTATTTTCTCTTCTGTCATTTGGCAGCTCTGAGCTCTTTTCTCCTTCCAGGAGCTGACTGTGAATTCATATTTTGATGTTTCTAAGTTCATTTGAGTTTGGTCAAGTGAACTGGTTGCTTTGCCCATCATGGGGGATGCATTAAAAACACTCACACTTAAAAGTTCATGGTCAATTAAAAGCGAATTCCACAATTCACACCTTAATCACAAGCTTTGCAAAGCAAGCCATTTTTCTGGAACTGCGTGGCTTCATTTTACCACAGTTGAACCAACCTTGCATCTGGTTTATTCTTGTCATTGCTGCTATTGCATGATACAGCTGACCTATAAATATCAATCTTCAGGAATTCCCCCCTCCCTCTCTCAAAGGTTACTGCTAATAGCATGTCACTGGTGGCTGCTGTAACCAAGGAGTGAAGACCCATGATTCAATGATACTTTTAGCATGGTGTATACAACATGATTACGCATTGCTTTTCAGCGGAGCCTTCAATCAATCTCAATTGAATGATCTGGCATTAAGTGAAGGGGACAGCAGGGAAGGAAGTGGTGGGAAAACACAACCCAAATCGATGCAAATGATTTGTTTCTTGGAGATTAGATCAAATAACAGGGAGTGGGTAAAATTAACTACTGATCAAATTAAGTGGAAATCGTTACACGAGTTGCTGGAGTCAACCACACTGTGTTTGAACCTGAAAGACTTGGATTCTGTTGGAATCACAATGGCAAGGGATCACACCTCATCTTGGCTGTGAGTCCTGGGTGACCTGCCCCTGCCTGGCAACCTTTTTTTCCAGCTGGCCTGAGAGAGTAGGGCTGAGAGTGACTCCAGCTTCAGACACTGAGGCTGCTGAAGAGGCCAGAGATCATCTTCGTTGACTCTTAGTGCAGACCCAGGCTGTTGAGCCTGAACTTCCACAGTTTAAAATGTGCATTTTATATTTGATTTCCTTTAGTAATGTTTTCTTTTGAAATGTTTAGGATAGTGGTTTTTGGTTAACATTGGTGTGTTAAGTATGTGTGCGTGTATCTATATCAGCTATCTATCATCTATTATCTATCTAGCTATCTATCATCTATATTTAAGATAACATTTTAGTCCTATTATAGTGACCTTGGTATTATAACGGCGTTGGGCTTATTCGGTGCTCCCCCCCCAATGTGTTTTTTCTGTCTGAGACTCAGGAAACACCATGGCAAGAAATGAGACCACCATCAGGGGTCGCAATGGAACTGACGATTCACCGTGTCAGAGAAAAAAAGTTTTTTTAATAAAACAGTTTCTTCTTTCATTAGATTCAAAAAATGTTTAAGGGTATGCATACCCCTGCGTCCCCCCAGAAAAAAAGAACTGGGTTTGTTCACATTACCTGTTTGTGACTCAGTAAAGTCTGCCAAACTTTTTACATCCTGAGTTCAGCCACTAACTGATTCAAATCAAAGCTCAGCCAGAAGCTTAGTGGATGATCTTGGGAAACTCACTGTATGTCAAGTTTCAGTTCGTTATAGTGAGATTATATCATTTTATGTCCTATTATATCAACCCTGATATTTTAATGGCATTGGGTTTGATCCAGTGTAAGTTAATTGAACTTAGTCTCCATTGACATTAATGCAACATAACTGAGTCATGGCTAACTTTTTTGCACTAATTGCAATTGGATCGAAGCTCAAATTACTTACACTGGTACCTCGGTTTAAGAACAGTCCGGTTTAAGAACGATTTGGTTTACAAACTCCACAAAACCGGAAATAGTGTCTTGGTTTGAGAACATTACCTCAGTCTAAGAATGGAATCCGAATGGTGGAAGGGCACCGGTGGCGGGAGGCCTCATTAGGGAAAGCGTGCCTTGGTTTAAGAACAGTTTTGGTTTAAGAACGGATGTCTGGAACGGATTAAGTATGTAAACCAAGGTACCACTGTAATCTGGATCTAACCAGGACCTGGTTACTGATCAGTTGTGTTGGGGAACCCACCCACACTATTACTATTGGAAAACCAAATAGGAAATCCACGAAGGTGCAGTAAATTGATAATTCTCCCACAGCACATTTGCTTGCTGTCTAGGAACCAGTTCCGACATGGGTATACTCTTGGTTGAGTGGATGTATTTGGCGTATAGAAAAGATGTGATGAAATTGCTTCACCCAGTGCCTGCCAAGCTCAGAGCTCAAGAATTTACCATGTCACTCACTACTACCATGTCTAGGACCCCAGCAGAGACAGGAGACAAGCAACAGTCAGAACAATGCAGAGCAGGTAGATTTTTGCCATTTCTTCCTGCTCTGCATTTGCTGCTGCTATCTCAACAAGAGAGGAGAGCTGCCAGACCAGTAGGAAGATGGGGATATTGGCAGGCCTCTACAGTAAGCCTTATGTTTTTGTACATTAAAAATTTCTTTTATACTTATATAAAGAACAATGTATGCAGTCATAGCCATCCATCTGTATATTATGACAGAGAATGATGACAAAATAATGACTCACCTGCCTTTTGTTATCATTTCCCCCTGTTTCTTTTCTTTTGATGGTGCTACTATTAGCTCTGTATTTATTAGTTCTTAGTTCCTGAGGCCATAGTATTCAGAATAAGGGTAGGGAAGCCTTGGAGAGGATAAAACAGACTGATGGATTTTCTTTTTAGTGCCAGCGATTCATCTTATTTCCTGCAGTCTTTGAGTGAAGCGAACCAGGCATCAGACTTCCTCTTTCCTAACTGATGAAGAAGTCTAAGGATAGAATAAGGGCATTGATTTCATAAACAATAAAGATAATTAGAGTCAACCTAGATCCTCCCTTTTCATCCCTCCCTCCCTACTAATGTAACAGGGAAATTGAAATATGTGTGTTGTGGAGATGTACAGAATAATAACTAACTTGGAAGTATTAATCAGTGACTATACAGCCTAACAGCATTTGGAAATGAGCTGATTTCAGCCCTGTTAACCCTCCTACGGTATCTTTGCCTGTAATCGAAAAAGGGATATGCATGTACTCACATGTTTGCTGTGAGTCTTATCTGGGACTTCTGATGCAGCAAATTCCACCGCTAAAGAGACAAACCAGTTCCTACATTGCCCTCCCTTGCACACTGTATTATATATACCCTATTTTGGGATGGGTGCCAGTGTCTTTTTGAACATTCCTTGCTCCAGTGCATTTTTCCATTAAAGCAATTTGTCTGATTTTTGATGTTCAGAAGGAGATATGCTGCAGCAACGTACCTTGGGGTTGGTTCAGCACACAGTGCGTTCTCTCTTGGCAAAAAAGGAATACAGTAATTAACTGATGGCCTATCCAACAGTGAATGTGCTGGTATCACTGAGGTTTCATATACTGGACACTGAGGTTTTGCTTGTATCTAAACAGAGTGCTGAAAAGCAAATGAATCAGGAGGGTGATTTTAGAATAAATCCCTCTTTTTAAATTTAAGTGGCTTATATGTTTTTTCAAATACAGTGGTATCTCGGGGTAAGAACTTAATTCGTTCTGGAGGTCCGTTCTTCACCTGAAACTGTTCTTAACCTGAGGCACCACTTTAGCTAATGGGGCCTCCCACTGCCGCCGTGCCACCGCCACACGATTTCTGTTCTCATCCTGAAGTAAAGTTCTTAATCTGAGGTACTATTAGCCGAGTCTGTAACCTGAAGCGTCTGTAACCTGAGGTACCACTGTAAGTAAATATGTTCAGGCACTGCTGCAATCTCTATACCTCATTAACACATATGTATCTGTGGACTTGAGAACTTGGATCACATAATAACTCTGTCTTTTCATAATTCAGCTTAAATTTGTTGGCACACATCCAGCCCGTCAACACCACCAAGTGGCCTGATTCAGATGGAACAAAGCTGGAGCCGGGTGTCAGCTGCATGTTGTTGACACTTTGCTCCAAAACTCCTGAAGACACCTTCCAGCAGCTTCATATAAATACAATGGTGGACAAGATGGGATCCTGCAGAATGCCACTGGACAGCTCTCATGGTGTCAATCACTGGCTTTCCACACTATTTTCTGGAAACGTCCCTAGAGATTGGAGTGGAACCACTGAATTACATGCTCCCAATCCGCACCTCCCTGAGCCACCGCAGATCGGATACTATGGTCAAATGGTATCAAAAGCAGCCAAAAGGTCAAGGAGAATAAGCAGGGTCAGATTCCCCCCATCTCTCTCCTGATAAATGCCACCAAGCAGGGCAGTTTCAGGACCATGACCAAGCCTGAAGGGCAGACAAATGGAGCCAAATATTCAGATTCCTCCAAGCATGCCTGAAACTGGACCACCACCATCTTGAGCATTTTGCTACAAAAGGAACATTTGCTACAAAAGGTAGGCGATAGTTGTTTAATGGTTCTGGGTCCTTAAAGGCAGATGGTACCCCCTTTTTCTTCAATGAAGCATCAATCACTCCCAGGACCCAGCCAGTCAAATCCCTTCAGCTAGCCTTAAGAAACCAAGATGGGCAAGGGTCAAGGTAGCAGGTGGTTGGGCACACATCTTCAAGCATCTTTTCCTCATCCTCAGGCTGCAATAATCACAACTGGCCCAGTACAGATGGAGCATACAGTGCACTGGATGCCTGCACTGGACTTGTCTAATTCTGACAAATGCCTCTTGGCAAAGCTCTGCAGGATAACTACCTGCAGATCCAATAGTGGTGAATAAGTCAGCTTTCTTTGCACTCCCCCCCCCTCATGTTTTAGGTGCAGTAATGCAACCTTGCATGTGAGATTTATGCCACCTACATTGTGGCACAGTGAAAAATCATGTAGTGGAAGAAAACTAACTCTGCAAAGTTTCCGTATGAGCAATTGTTCAATACTGCAAGAAACCAGGTCCTCCAATCACATCAACCAGTGTAAACTGGAAAGTCAGGATCTGATTGCATGCTAAGGTTATACACATAACAGGGCGGATATGTAATTCCGCATAGATATGATCAGAGATAATTTTAGAGTTATCTATAGTATTATCCTACTCTTGTCAATAAGGTTAGTAGTTTGTACTTCAAACTTCCAGTCCAAGTCATCCAATAGTTCCTGAAGCAGTTGACCTTTTCTTTAAGAATAAAATGTCAGGCACGGCTTATGTAGGGAAGAAGAAAGATTTAATATATATATAAAATCATACTTTTTCCATCTGTGGGGTCCCTTGTGGCTTCATCTGAAATCTTCTCTGAGACTTCAATAGTTTTTGAAGAATCCCCCAGAAAGCACTAACCCCCAATGGTTGCATCAAGACCTCTTCTTTTTCTTTAAAGACTTCTGCTCATCTGCTCACAGAAAAAAAGCCACCACCAGGTATTCTCCCTAGAATACAAACTTGATGTATTTTAAAGTCATTTTGGCAATAGGATTCCTGGTATAGTTTGCTTCATGTTAGCTAGGGTGGAAGAAATAAGCTCTAGTTTCTTTCTCGCTCCATAGAGCCATTCACTCATTTATTGAAATCTATGGGATAAATGTTTTAGACGGTGGACTGCAGTTGACTTTCACAACCTCTGGGTTCCTCTCCACCCCTGTTTGCCATAGTATGGTCATGGGAGGTACACTCCCCTCCCACCTTGCTGCTCTGTCCTGTTTAGCCTGTCCACTATGAATGTTGGCAGCCTGAGGATGGCCACCTTGGTAGATTGGTGTCTTGTGGATGGTTGGAGGATGGATGGCGGCTAACAGATTGAGGTTGAATCCTGACAAGACAGAAGTACTGTTTTGGGGGGACAGGAGGCGGGCAGGTGTGGAGGACTCCCTGGTCCTGAATGGGGTAACTGTGCCCCTGAAGGACCAGGTGCGCAGCCTGGGAGTCATTCTGGACTCACAGCTGTCCATGGAGGCACAGGTCTATTCTGTGTCCAGGGCAGCTGTTTATCAGCTCCACCTGGTACGCAGGCTGAGACCCTACCTGCCTGCAGACTGTCTCGCCAGAGTGGTACATGCTCTGGTTATCTCTCGCTTGGACTACTGCAATGCGCTCTATGTGGGGCTACCTTTGAAGGTGATCCGGAAACTACAACTAATCCAGAATGCGGCAGCTAGACTGGTGACTGGGAGCGGCCACTTGAAAGACCTACACTGGCTTCCAGTATGTTTCCAAACTACCGAGAAGGCCCTCTGCCTGGTTCCCTGTAGCTTTGCTTCTCACAGTGAGGGAACCGCCAGAAGGCCCTTGGCACTGGACCTCAGCGTCCGGGCAGAACGATGGGGGTGGAGACACTCCTTCAGGTATACTGGACCGAGGCCGTTTAGGGCTTTAAAGCTCAGCACCAACATTTGTGCTCAGAAACGTACCAAATGTATCATTGGTGATGGTTTTAAAATGCTTTAAAATGTTTATTATTATTATTATTATTATTATTATTATTATTATTATTGAGAAATGTCATGTTTCATTTTATATCTTTGTAAACCCTCTAGAAGCTTTATATTTTACAATCAAGTGGTATATAAATTCTGTTAAATAAAAAGAAACAATACCTTCAAAACAGCCTTGGGCAGTATCATAGCTGCTTCTGCGGCTCAGTTTTTGGGAAAGGCACTTGAAACAGCACATAGTGAGACTGTTTAAAAATTCTCCCTTGCTGTTTTCTCTTGAGACTGGCAATTAGACCTGTGAAAGAAACACAGCTTTTTCTCTCCTGTTACTGGTGGTGTGATGATAGAATCAAAAGCAAAGAAATATATGCATCAGGATATCAATACGGAGTTTGTCTGAATTATCATTTGAAATGGGGGAAAAAGTGTTTGATTTGTATTCCTCCAGCCTTTTGTCAATCAACAATATTCATGTGTAGAGAGCACAAGGCAGCACATTTGTTGTGGAAGACAAACTTGCATTAATATGTATTTATTTTCAGCTGCCTCATCTAGTCTGGTTTCTCATCAGTGTTCTTTTTCTGTGAGTTTTTTCTTGATAACCACAGACTTCTGAAAAGCGTATTGATGTAAACTTTGGAAAAGTAGAAAGATGCGACAGTCGGCTTTGATTAAATTTGGAACCAGGTTATATAGTAGCCTCGTGTGAAGAATAGCAGTTAATTAAAAATGAAGAGAGGCACTACAATTCTTTGTTAAAGCTGCCATATAAGTGAAATCAATGACCTGTGCCATCTGACTTGGTTGATCTTCCACTTGCTTATCCCACCCACAACCCATTTTGGAGATTAGAACTGCAGATCATGTATCTTCATTGCATCTCAACTGACCCTTTGACTCTGAGCTTGAGCTGTGCTGGTGCACCAGTCAGGTCTGTGCATACATTGTTATGGTGCTCATCTCACTTTCAGGCCAAGGGAGCTGGCGTTTGTCCTCAGACAGCTTTCTGGGTCATGTGGCCAGCATGACTAAGCCACCTCTGGGGCAATGAGACACCATGATGGAAACCAGAGCACATGGAAGCGCCATTTACCTTCCCGCCGGAGCGGTACCTATTTATCTACTTGCACTGGCGTGCTTTCGAACTGCTAGTTTGGCAGGAGCTGGGACAGAGCAATGGAAGCTCACTCCATCACGCGGATTTGAACCACTGACCTTCTGATCAGCAAGCCCAAGGGGCTCAGTGGTTTAGATCACAGCACCAACCCACAGCTTGCTTCTCTGAGAATGGATAGTACATAGCTAAATCAGAGTGATCCTGTTTAACCAAAGGGACAATCAAGACTCCTGTGTGTGTATATTAGCCCAATGCCTTCAAGTTCATCGCCAATTTGAAAGTGTTGTTCCGGCCAGATGATTTCAAGAATGCACACACTGTAAGCAGCACATGTTTGCAGATGGCAACATCAACACACATGTTGGATATGCATTGATCCTTTTAATTTTAGAGGGGGAAGGATGACCTGTTCCACCCCAGAGTGTTCTGTGAGTGCATTTCTCATCATGGACACTACATAATAGTTAAACATAACAATCATACCTTAACTTAATATATTTATTATGGCACTGACTACTGGTTGTGCTTTGGGGAAGCTTCTTTTGCCATTCCCAGAGCATAGCTTGAAGCACTAGAAACACTGTAAAAATCATAAGGGATTATGACCGAGCACCAAAAAACTCAAAATTTTATGTCAATGGTGTTATATTGACTACGAGCCACTGAAAATTCATAATCTGCCTGCAAACCTCCAACATCAGGTAGATGCTTGCTAGAAATAAGAAGAAAATGTCTTTGTAGCTGAGCCACTAGGTGGCAATCTTGTTCTATATGTCTTGGCTTCCCCATCTATATCCAATAGCTAGCCAATAGAAAACTTTACTGTTCTCTGCAGAACTTGAAATTTTATACCTACTATTTTTTAGGCCTGAATTATGTATAGTGGTTTTATTATATGCACTACCATCCACTAGGGAGAGCATCACCAAACATATTTTCTTTTGGCCCGCAGCGGTTAGTGTCATACCGAGTGAGTGCTATTGATGGAAAGCCAGCAGCGTACGCAGGCCAGTTCCTTAACCTATTCGTGTGCACAGAAATAATGCTGAAAAATGGCCGAGGATTTGCAGGGAGTTATGCTCTCTGTGTTTAAATCCGCAATAATTCATGTGACTTAATGTTGCCGGCTTCAGATCAGTGGTTTGCCACAGGGAACCCCTATGGTTTCCTTGATGGAAGAAGTGAAAATTGTATTTTTAGGTTTGGGTTGGTGAGCCAATGGTTATAGCCAATGTGGTGCCTCTAGAAGTTGCTGGGCTACATCTTCCACCATCCCTGAACATTGACCATGCTGACTGCGGCTTATGAGAGCTGAAGTACTGGATGGCACCAGCTTGGATGACTGGATGGCACCAGCTTGGCTAACTATGGGATATACCTTTTCAACTCTCCTGCTCCTCCTCCTCCTCCTTGGTGGTAGTGTATGGTGGGGCACTATGGGTAGGACTACATTGCTTTCCTGAGAGCCAGCGTGGTGTAGTGGTTAAGAGCGGTGGACTTGTAATCTGGTGAACTGGGTTCGCTTCCCTGCTCCTCCACATACAGCTGCTGGGTGACCTTGGGCTAGTCACACTTCTCTGAAGTCTCTCAGCCTCACTCACCTCACAGAGTGTTTGCTGTGGGGGAGGAAGGGAAAGGAGAATGTTAGCCACTTTGAGACTCCTTAGGGTAGTGATAAAGCGGGATATCAAATCCAAACTCCTCCTCCTCCTCCTCCTCTTCTTCTGTTGGGAGCTCAGCAGGAGCTCAGCGTGGCAGCAGAACAACTCCAGTGTTCCTGCCAAGCTCCTCACTGCCTGTCAGGGACTGGCTGGATGCTTCGGAGTGGTGGAAGCTGCCTGACCAAAAGCCCCCCCCCCCCGGAAAGCACAGAGGCGAGGGGATATGGATCCTGGCTTTTGGTGGTGGGAAACCGGCCTCATCCCAGAGAAGGGGAGGAGCTGGGGTGGGGAGGAGCAGCTCCACAACAGAGCCAACCTGACAGCTTCTCCGCTGACACCCTGAAAGCCCCCCTCCCACTCCCAGAACAAGGCATCTATTGCCTGCAGAGAGCAGGCAGAAACAGAGGTGATCCCTTGGGGCTCGCTGTAGACAGAGGGAGGGACCTGACATGGATGGATAGGGAGTGAAGGGGAAGCTACAAGCCAGTCCAGGCAACTGCTTCATCTAGACAGAAGCAACCCTTAGAAGTCTCTGTGTGTTCTCTGTTCTGCTTCCTTAATCAGGAAACTAACTGAAAGTTAGACGGTGTTTCACTGTCTTTCTCGGATCTGCAAACAACCTGTTCTCCTTGACAGCTCCCTGACAAAGCCTTGCCACTTTCCTTCCCAGCAAGCAGCAGCAGCAACTCATGGTGTTTGGGAGCCAGAAAACCATATAGCCTTGCTGTGCCACCCCACTGACCTTTATTGCTTCCTCGTGGAATTTGCAAATATAAACTAAGCAATCCCTCAGCTTTTTGGTGCCTGCTGCAGAAAATCCAAATGGAAGGCCCTTCTACTAACCAGTGGCGTAGCGTGGGGGGTGCCAGGGGTGCCGGCCGCACCGGGCGCAAGATTTTTGGGGGCGCGTTTGGCCGGCCCCCCTCGAGGAACAGGGAACCTCTCCAAGGCACAGCGTGCCGTCGCTAGAGGAAAAAAGCTGCGCAGCAGCAGCAGCAGCAGCAGCAAAGTCGGGAGGAGGAGGTGGAGCGAGCCTGCTAATTCCTTGCAAAGCCGGGAGGAGGAGGAGGGAGGAGGAGGAGGTGGAGCGAGCCTGCTAATTCCTTGCTGGGAATTAAGCGGCTCAAAGAGGCAAAGGGGAGGAAGCTGGAAAGAGCAGCGCGCCAAGCGCACGTGACCACGTGCAGGCTGAGCTCCCCGTGGCAGGGGCGGAGGGAGGCGCTCTGCACGTGCTTAGGAGGCGCTCTGCACATGCTCAGGAGGCGCTCTGCACGTGCTTAGGAGGCGCTCTGCACATGCTCAGGAGGCGCTCTGCACGTGCTCAGGAGGCGCTCTGCACGTGCTTAGGAGGCGCTCTGCACGTGCTCAGGAGGCGCTCTGCACGTGCTCAGGAGGCGCTCTGCACGTGCTCAGGAGGCGCTCTGCACGTGCTTAGGAGGCGCTCTGCACGTGCTTAGGAGGCGCTCTGCACGTGCTTAGGAGGCGCTCGCTCTTTCCAAAGAAGGACCCGGCTACTGGATCAAGGCCACAAGGGCCCATGTAAAGTGAGTGGCCAAGCAGACGCATCAATGAGAAGCACTCAAAGCAGGACTGGGGCACAAGAGCGCTCTCGCTCTCCCCTCCTGCTGTTTCCAGGGGGTGGGAGCGTCGCTGCCTCGAGGGCTTCCGAGATACCCTGGGGTGAAGTCCCGCTTCACCCTCTTCGGAGTCCCTCTCTTATGCTTTGGGGGGGGTAGCAAGGGGGAAGAATAATTATTTCCTCCACCACCAGCCCCAAATTCTATAGTAAGAGAAATTGGGGGCCAAGCCAACTGGGGAAATGGTGAGTCTCTAACTGTAGAGCTCAGGTACAATGGTGCCCCGCAAGACGAACGCCTCGCAAGACGGAAAACCCACTAGACGAAAGGGTTTTCCGTTTTGGAGGCGCTTCGCAAAATAAATTTCCCTATGGGCTTCCTTCGCAAGACGAAAGGCCATAGGGAAATCTCCGGGACAGCGGGGAAGCGCAGCGCGTCTTCCCCACTGTCCTCAGACCTCCTCCAAAGCCGGGCGGTGGGGCGGAGAGACCTCCTCCCGCCGCCAGGCTTCGGAAGGATGCTCCGAAAGCTGGCGGCGGGAGGAGGGCTCTCCGCCCCACCGCCAGCCTTCGGAAGGCTGCTCCGAAGCCGGGCGGTGGGGCGGAGAGACCTTCTCCCCGCGCCAGCCTTCGGATGGCTGTCCTGAAGACTTGTGTTGGGAGGAGGGTTTTCCTTCCCTCCGCCAACATTCAGAATGCTGTTCTGAATGTTGGCGGTGGGGAGGAAAAACCCTCCTCCCACCGCAAGCCCCGGGAACAGAGGAGAAGTGCTGCGCTCCTTCCCCTCTGTTCTCGTACCTGTCCTGAAGGCTTGTGGTGGGGAGAAAAGCCCTTCTCTGCACCGCCAGCCTGGCAACGGTTTCCATAGGAACACATTAATTGATTTTCAATGCATTCCTATGGGAAACGGTGCCTCGCAAGAAGAAAAAACTTGTGGAACGAATTAATTTCGTCTTGCGAGGCACCACTGTATTTAGGAGCAAGCTGGCTCTGCCCATAGGGAGGAAAAGCACTCTGTGCAAGCTCAGAAAACCCACGCTACGCCACTGTGCGCTCGCACTCGCAGCTCTCTGCCCCTACCTGGCTCACTCACTCTCTCTCACTGCAGTGCTATTGACATTATACAATGAAGGGGTGCAAAAAGTGCAGCAAGGCAAGAAAGTGATTTTTTTCCCCTTTTCTTAGAATTTCAGCAGAATACTACACCTATATCATGCCATACAAAAAAGAATCTGGTGCACAAGGCAGGAAAAGGAGAAAGATAGAGACAGAGAAACAAGCTAAGTTAGCTGGAAGCCTTCACCGGTTTTTGGTGGGTACTGATGAAAATACAGCAGGACCATCAGCAGCACCACAGGAGACTCATAATCCTGATCCTGTGTCGGTGGACATTCCTGTTCCTGCATTAGAAGCGGAGACAGTTTCATCTAAGGATGTTTATACTCAGCCAGATCTGCCAGAAAATATTGACCAAAAAGTTTTTACTGATATTGGCTATTGGCCTGAAACCATGGATGAAACCTTGAAAACTGAACTCGTCAGGCGAGGGACAGAGGAACTGCAGAATAAGGATGCATGGTTTCCAAGAGACAGTAATGGCAGGTCATTTTGCAAGGATTGGTTCTACATACATTTGGAGAATGGTGAGACTATGTTAAGGACATGGTTGGTGTTTTCTCCTGTAAACAATGCTGCATATTGCTTTCCTTGCATGCTTTTTCAGAAGGCTAAAGGGAAAAGTTCATTTGGAAAGTCAAGTGGATTTAATGCATGGAGAAAGTTAAGCCCTAGATTGGTAGAGCATGAGCGCAGTTCACATCACTTGAGTGCATTTACAATGTGGAAAGAATTAGAAATGCGGCTGCATAAACAGGAGACTATTGATGTTGCTGCCCAGCTTGCACAACAGAGGTCATTTGAAAAATGGAAGGCAATCTTAGTCAGAATACTTGATTGTGTTCTGTATCTAGCAAGGCAAACCTTACCCTTACGTGGTCACTCTGAAGATTTAAATACAGATGGTAACTGTGGAAATTTCTTAGAAACTTTCAAGTTACTCGCCAAATATGACCCAGTTGCCAAACAACATCTTCACAGAGTACAACACACAGATGGCTACATTGTGTCCTATCTCTCTCCACAGAGCCAGAATGAGTTTATTAGCCTGCTCAGTGATCACATTCGAACAGTCATCTTTCAAAATATCATAAAGGCCAAGTATTTTGCTATAATGTTTGACAGCACTCCTGATATTTCACACACTGACCAAATGTCCCAAGTGATTCGATATGTGCATATTGAAGATTCAGGAGTCCATGTGACAGAGTCTTTTATTGACTTTATTCAGTTATATGGGAAATCAGCTGATGTCATTACAAAACAAATTTGTGACAAGTTGCAAGCTGATGGCCTTAAACTAGAGCATTGCTACGGCCAGGGATACGACAATGCTGCGACTATGGCTGGACACATTAGTGGTGTACAAAAACGTATTTTGGATATGAATCCCAAAGCAATGTTTGTGCCATGTAACAATCACTCGCTCAATCTTGCTGGGATGCATGCAGTTGGTGTTGGGACAAAGTCTGTTACTTTCTTTGGCACTGTGGAAAAGGTGTATGCATTTTTCTCAAGCTCCACCCACAGGTGGGATATCCTTAAGAAACATGTACCAATTAGTGTAAAGCGATCGTGTAACACAAGATGGAGTTCAAAGCATGAAGCTGTATGCGTACTTGCTGAACACACTGAGAAAATAACAGACGCTTTGGAAGCATTGAGAGATGGGCCGGAAGAAACCTCTGAAACCAGGGGTGATGCAGGAAGTCTTTTAGTTTGCATAATGACATATGTTTTTTTCTCTTTCTTGCATTTTTGGAACCCAGTACTAACCGAAGTAAATGATACTCAGATCTACCTGCAGCAAGAAGGACTTGCGCTTGATCAATGCGTGCAAAAATTAAAAGCATTGGCTTTATTTTGTCATGAAAAACGTGATAGTCTAGTGTCAAAGGCAACTGAGAAAGCTCTGCAGGTATGCAAAACCTATTGCATACCTACAGAGAGAAGAGTTGGAAGACGCAAGAAGATGGATGGTGAGAAGAGTTGCGATGCTGCCTTGACCTTAATACAGGAAACAAGCAGAGAACAACTGGAAGCAATTGATCAGCTTCAGGCAGAAATTAAAAAACGTACTACACAGATGAATACACTTCACCAGCGATTTGCTTTTTTGCAAATCCAAACATTGTTGGATACTGGAAAAGATGATTTTATTAAGAAACAAATTCTGCACATGTGTGCTCAGTACACAGAATTGAATGCTGCATCTATGCTTACCGAAATAACTCGACTTCGGCACCACATTATCTTGTATAAGGAGGTCAATCCTGATGAGCAGGTTGCAAACTGGTCAGCTTTAGATTTGCTTCGCTGGGTGTATAAGTGGAAGCTGCAAGAAAGTTTAACTAACTTTGTTGTCACATTAAGAATCTTTCTTACTATCACTGTTTCTACAGCGAGTTGTGAAAGAAGTTTCTCAAAACTTAAACTAATTAAAACATATCAGAGATCTACAATGAGCCAAGAAAGACTGAGTAATCTAGCAATACTGTCAATTGAGAGAGACTTTAATGTAGATTTCAGTTCCGTTGTTGAAAAATTTGCGCAAATTAAAAGCAGGCGAATTTAAATTAATCTGTATATACAGATTGATATCTTGCACTTCTATTAAAGAATTACAATTAGAGGTATAGGATTGAGGAAGTTGGCTCCATCTAGCCCAGTCTTGGATCATCTCCAGGGTATGGTTTCATTTTGATGTTTAGTTTTTGTTCTTGATATTTTTTGTCGTTTACGATGGTTGTGAGACGACATATAATAGCATGGCCCATGCTAGGTTACTACATTTGTAGATTTGTATTCATAGACCTGCTGAAAATGTGGAGAATGTGTGATGCATGTTCACACTCAATAAAGTGTTTGAAAATAAACTTGTATTTAGATGCATTTTACTTTAATTACATCAGTATTTTCATAACAAACAATACATGTGCTTAGGGGGTAAGGGTTTCTTTAACTAATCTAGTGGAAGAGACTCGAGTGCTAAAATCCACGGGTTAGGGGGCGCAAATTATTTGCCTTGCCCCGGGTGCTGACAACCCACGCTACGCCACTGCTACTAACTCCTGCAACCCACTGGAACATTCTCTTGCATGAGCCCCACTCCAAACCATCTACCTGGTTAGCTCAGCTGGTTAGAGTATAGTGCTGATAGCGCCAAGGTTGCAAGTTTGATCCCTGTATGGGACAGCTGCATATCCTTGCATTGAAGGGGGTTGGATGGCTCTCAGGGTCTCTTATAACTCTACAATTCCATGATTCTATGTTTCTTGCCCAGACACACATGCCCCATTCATTTTATTAGGACTTACACAAGAGAATATGAAGCAGAGTGTGCCTATCAGTCCAATGAGGTGTGACCTGTGATGGCACTTCAAATCTCGTACCTGAGGCAGCTACTTCACCTTGCTGTGTCATCAGGCCCTTTCTGCTGGTCATGTGAGACCACTCCTGAGGGCTTCCATTTTAGGATAGCATGTCTCCAGCAAGGAGATTTCTGACTAAACATCAGGAAGAACTTTCTGACAGTAAGAACTGTTCGACCATGGAACAGACTCCCTTGGGAAGTTGTAGTCTCTCCTTCCTTGGATATTCTAAAGCAGAGGTTGGATGGTCATCTGTCATGGATGCTTCAGTTGAGATTCCTGCATTGCAGGGGGTTGGACTAGATGACCCTTGGGGTCCCTTCCAACTATGATTCTGTGGAACGGTTGTTGCATCTACGCCATACATCTATTTCTTGTGTTTCTGTGTCAGGATGTGTGAAACATTGATCACGAATCAGAGACGCCTGTCTTTAAACGACATTAGGATATTAATCCAACTTATAAATAGCTGCAGTCTTACAGACGTATTTAACTGATCATCATTTCTAAAATACAATTTCAAGGTTGACAAAATATGCTCCGATAAAAACTGCATGCTGCTCAATGTAGCTCCTGTTCATTTAAAAGCCATAGGTTTTTTCCTCAGTAAAAAAAAAAAGATGCCTTGAGCAACATTTCTGCATTTAGCACCATTTGTCTCCTTTTTTTTCCCCATAGTTCTAATGCATGACATCTTGTCCCTGAGGAAAAGAGGTTTGTTTTTAGAGGCTTGAAGTAATCCACCCCTTATATACACTCAATTTACAAATATTAATAAGATTTATTGAAGGCTTTACAGTCCATTTTTGACATTCTTAATGAATGAGGAATAACATGAAAATTGAATGTAGCAGTGTGCAGCAAGGTAACGCTCATTGAAACAGAATTCTGAAAATTTGTATTTTTTGTGGCGAATGACTAGGAATCTCCATAGAAGAATAGCAGTCTGTGATGCTGTGCTCCTTCCCAATTAACCTAATTAAGACTTCATAGTGTAACCACCTCCTGAAACAGATTTACAGTGGTGCCTCGCAAGACGAAATTAATCAGTTCCGCGAGTCTCTTCGTCTTGCAGTTTCTTCGTCTTGCGAAGCACGGCTATTGGCGGCTTAGCGGCTTTAAGAAAAATAATAATAATAATAATAATAATAATTTATTATTTATACCCCGCCCATCTGGCTGGGCCTCCCCAGCCACTCTGGGCGGCTTCCATAAAAACCAAAAATACAGTAAAATGTCACACGTTAAAAACTTCCCTGGACAAACAAAGGAAACAAACTTGCAAGAACTCGCAAGACGTTTTGTCTTGCGAAGCAAGCCCATAGGGAAATTTGTCTTGCGGAATGACTCAAAAAATGGAAAACTCTTTTGTCTTGCGCGTTTTTTGTCTTGCAAGGCATTCGTCTTGCGAGGTACCACTGTACAGGTAGATAGAAAAGAGGGTTGGGTACAGACTTTCCCCAAGACCCCAAGACGGAGTACAACAATTACAACACAGTATTAGAAAAGGTAGGGACGCGGGTGGCGCTGTGGGTTGAACCACAGAGCCTAGGATTTGCCGATCAGAAGGTCAGCGGTTCGAATCCCCGTGACGGGGTGAGCTCCCGTTGCTCGGTCCCAGCTCCTGCCAACCTGGCAGTTCAAAAGCATGTCAAAGTGCAAGTAGATAAATAGGTACCGCTCCAGCGGGAAGGTAAACAGTGTTTCCGTGTGCTGCTCTGGTTCGCCAGAAGCAGCTTAGTCACACTGGCCATATGACCTGGAAGCTGTGCACCGGCTTCCTCAGCCAATAAAGTGAGATGAGTGCCACAACCCCAGAGTCGGTCACGACTGGGCCTAATGGTCAGGGGTCCCTTTTACCTTTATTAGAAAAGGTATAAAACAACTAAAACTCACAGAAAGAAAGTAGGTCTCAAAAATAAATATCTCAAGTGCCAAAAGCCAGGGGAAAGAGGTGTTCCTTCAGTATTAGCTTGATATTGGCAGTTTGATTTTCAGTCACTTTGCTGCTTCTTTGATTAACTTAACCTGGTACCATCTTTGTGGCCTTTTTAGTATCAGATGAAGAAGTCTTTGATCACCAGGCCTTCGGTGCTAGATTTACGTATAAGCTAAACAAGCTATAGCTTAGGGCCCCACTCTCTTGGGGCCCCCAAAAAAAATTAAAGGGAAAAAAACCTGGATGTAAATTTCCAAAATATAAGATAAAAAACAAATAAAATAAAACCTACATACAGCAACAGTGTTTTGAGTTGTGTAGGCTCCCATGATGTAAGTAATGAGCCCCGTCTGCTAGCCTGCTCCCTAAAATATCACTGGTTTGCTCATTTCTATATATAGGGTGCTTACATAAAATATGTATTTTATGATAAAATACATATTGTATGTGCAAATGTCTTTAGATACCTATTAGGTCCATAAATTACCACATAGCATATATTCAACACAAAAAACAGAGACAATTTGTTGTTGACAAAGGACAGCTGGACATATAAAGGACCCCATTACCTTCAGTAGCTTAGGGTCTCATCAAACCTAAATCTGGCCCTGTAAATAACTTATGTTCTGGTCCTCTTTTTTTTTAAAAAAAATGTTTTTAAATGTTTCATTGTGATTTTAGTTTCGATTAGCTTTTACCGTTACATATTGCATTTTTAACCCCCCCCACTTGTTTCATGAGCAGCCCAGAAAAATTGCATTATGAGTCGCTGAGTGAATTTAGTTGATTAGTAATAAATAACATGATCTGAGTTATTCGACCCTGCAACTCCCGGCATTCTGGATTCACCAGATCACCCACTGAAGTTACCCCTTTTTCTGTGTGTCTGCACCCCTAAGTAGAGTGATCTGTTTAGGTTCCACTGAAGAATGTTAAGAGATACAGTACTGAATAAATACCCTTAGGATAGCACTGTCTGTTACCTAGAAATGCCTACAAGTGTTGTTTTTTTGCCACCAGAAGGATTGATCATGTACCAGGAGCTGCTCAGAAATGGGTGGCTTTACAAGCAAGTAACAGACTTTAGTAAGTGCTGAGAGAATCTCTTACATTCTGTTCCCCAGATCCGCTGCAGAGCAGAAATAGCTATGGAGAAATGCATGCTGCTTCAAGGATATCTCCCTAATTGAAAATGTATTTCAAACTATATATTGCTGGCGTCAGGCTGGGGTTAGAAGAGAGGGAGAATTATCAACCACACGCTTCCCTTGAATAGGAAGGGAGGTGGGGGAAGCAGACGGCTCGGGGTGATTGTGCAGAGGAAGCAAAAGCAGCATAATGAGAACCCATACAGAGCGCAGACGTTTACATTAAATACCATGTCTTAATAAAATAACATTTAATTAGCAAATGCCATATTGGTGCATGCCTTAACCTTTAAATCCTGCAGCTGTTTAGGAGCTTGTAAGAGATATAAGACCTGCCATTAGCTGAATGATGGGCTCCAGGAGAAAAGTGTGGCTTATTGCCCCCTCTCAAAATGAGAATGATAAATTATGGCGGTAGCACCGAACAAGACTGCACCTAAAGCGAGCTCAGAAATGCTTTGCCTTCACTAAACTGCAGCAATGTTGATGTTGCTGGGCACGCGAGCTCAATTTTTGTTCTGCTGGTCCTGCCAGGACACCTTCCAAGATCGAAACAGGTCCTGATCTTTCTGAGAAACCTCTTCTTATGCCTTCAAACATATTGATAGACTTGAGAAGGAATGTCAAGCAGGAACAGGGAGTTTGTGAAATGCAAGCCCCGCCCCCCCCGATGTTGATGGAAAAAAATCCCCATCATCTTTCGCGGGCCATTTATTTATTATTTCCCCATATTTATATCCAGCCTTTACTCCCAAGGAGAGCAGAGAGCAGTTGGTGGCATGGCCCAATCAATAAAAAATAGTGTCAACAACATTCTAACAACTTTAGGGCTTCATCCAATTATTAGAAATAATAATCGCCTTCCGCACACACGCTGTTGGAATCTGGGGAAAAAGTGCAGCTTATGTTCAGGCCGATACGGTATATATATATTTAAAAGTAATAATAATAATAATAATAATAATAATAATAATAATAATAATAATAATATATTTATACCCCACCCATCTGGCTGGGTTTCCCTAGCCACTCTGGGTGCCTTCCCTTAAAATACAATAACCTATTAAAAGCTTCCCTAAACAGGGCTTCCTTCAGATGTCTTCTAAAAGTCTGGTAGTTGTTTTTCTCTTTGACATCTGGTGGGAGGGCATTCCACAGGGAAGGCGCCACTACCGAGAAGGCCCTCTGCCTGGTTCCCTGTAACTTGGCTTCTCGCAGCGAGGGAACCGCCAGAAGGCCCTCGGTGCTGGACCTCAGTGTCCAGGTAGAACGATGGGGATGGAGACGCTCCTTCAGGTATACTGGACCGAGGCCGTTTAGGGCTTTAAAGGTCAGCACCAACACTTTGAATTGTGCTCAGAAACGTACTAGGAGCCAATGTAGGTCTTTCAAGACCAGTGTTATGTGGTCTCAGCGGCCGCTCTATGAAGTAGACACCTGTGGCAGAGACCCAGCTGGGAAAGACTGTCAGAAGAAGAATGCATTCAATTGTTTCCGGAAAGCCCCTCTTGTATGTTGACAGGAAATGTATTCCACAGAATGAAGGCAGCCACACTGAAAACCCTGCTCTGAGTTACTGAGGAATGGGGTTTCTGATATCTTTGGATATACAGTGGTATCTCGGGTTACATACGCTTCAGGTTACAGACTCCACTAACGCAGAAATAGTACCTCAGGTTAAGAACTTTGCTTCAGGATGAGAACAGAAATCATGCGGTGGCAGCAGGACGCCCCATTAGCTAAAGTGGTACCTCAAGTTAAGAACAGTTTTAGGTTAAGAACAGACCTCCAGAACGAATTAAGTTCTTAACCGAGGTACCACTATACCAGTGTCTTACTGGATATATAGCAAATAAAGCAGTCTGTTAGTGCCAATACCTTGAACATAACTTGGTAGGAAATGAGGAGTCAGTGCATGTTGGTGGTAGTTGACTTCCAAAAGCAACATGGCCACCACTGCAGCCTCTGGAGCAACCTCAAGGGTAGCCACAAAGAGAGGGCACTGCATTGAGCCAACCTTGAGGTTACTAATGCCGTGATAACTCAATGGCTGGCTGGTCAGGTGGGTTCTACATCCCCCTGCCATCTGCTACTGATGCTGCTGGCCAATCAACAGAAAAAGCATTACACCAGGGATGGAGAAGGTTGTCCCTCAGACTGATAAAGGTTCTCCATCCCTGGCTTAGCAGGGCACACAATGATAGGAAGATTTGACACGGCTGCAAATCTGACAGCATGGGAGCCAGCTCCTAGGTCCCTTTGGCCCCCTGAATAAAATATTTGAGGGGGCTGCCCCTCCCCCCCCAAATCAATGGGCATTGTCATTCAAATGGTTTGTGTGAACTGCATCATGTGATCAGTTATGCAGGATGGGGCTTAACCCCCCCCCATATTTTATTCTAGTTTCTGACAGTGTCAATGGAAGGCAATGTTGAATCTGCTGCAATTCTACACCTTGCCTGAATTGTCTTGTCTCCCGTTCTGTTGAAATCACTCAAGGCAAGTTTTCACTGTTCACTAGTATCTGACATTAAGAAACATGTACGTGTATGTAAACTCTATGCAGGGTTCTGGAGAAGAGGTTCAAAAATGAAACTACTTTGAGCTAACAACCCTTGTTGTCTTTCCCCCCTTTTTTTTCTTTGCTGCTGGCAGAAATTTATTTTTAATTACATGGGTGAAGTGGGAGGATGAAGAGACATTAGCAAATAACAAGATATTCTCTTTCATTTTAAACCCACTTTGCAGATCCGCAATTTTGCCGTCACCTGCTAGGTGTTTGCCTTGATAAGGTGCCTGGTCTCTGTTATAGAAGGCGATGTTCTGTTACCTTTCTCACTTAAAGGGAATAATTTGCTTAGCACAGAGTCGTCGTAAGCAGACTGTCACTGAATGACTTTTATCTGGAGTTTATATTAGAGTGTGAATGGTAAAGCCATAGATCTTAAAACAAACTGTGTTCTAAATCTGCCTGAGTGTTTTAGCCTTGGAACAGAAGCCAAAAGGAATTTGGATTTAACTCTTCACAAAAACCATGTGGTTGAATTATTGATTTTGTCCTATTTTCCCCTGCCCTCATCTTTGCACTTCCTCCCTTAACTTTGGAATTCTCAGGAAATATTGTCACAAGGTATCTTAAGGCTAGGGACGCGGGTGACGCTGTGGGTAAAACCTCAGTGCCTAGGACTTGCCGATCGCATGGTCAGCAGTTCGAATCCCCGCGGCGGGGTGCACTCCTGTCGTTCGGTCCCAGCGCCTGCTAACCTAGCAGTTCGAAAGCACCCCCGGGTGCAAGTAGATAAATAGGGACTGCTTACCAGCGGGAAGGTAAACGGCGTTCCGTGTGTGGCTCTGGCTCACCAGAGTAGCTTCGTCATGCAGGCCACGTGACCCGGAAGTGTCTGCGGACAGCGCTGGCTCCCGGCCTATAGAGTGAGATGAGCGCACAACCCTAGAGTCTGGCAAGACTGGCCCGTACGGGCAGGGGTACCTCTACTTTACCTTTATCTTAAGGCTGGGTTGGGGAACCTGTGGCTCCCAGATATCTCCTATCTTTCTTGACCATTGGCCATGCTAACTGTGGCTGATGATAATCAGAATGTGGAAGGCCACAGAATTAAACCCATGGTTTAAATAATTCCTAACAGGATCTGAGGATCCAATACTTTAGCCACCTCTTGAGAAGAGAAGACTCCCTGGAAAAGACCCTGATGTTGGGAAAGATGGAGGGCACAAGGAGAAGGGGACAACAGAGGACGAGATGGTTGGACAGTGCTCTCAAAGCTACCAGCATGAGTTTGACCAAACTGCGGGAGGCAGTGGAAGACAGGAGTGCCTGGCATGCTCTGGTCCATGGGGTCACGAAGAGTCGGACACGACTAAATGACTAAACAACAACAACAGGATCTAGAGCTTTTTCTACCAAGACCACCAGCCCAGACTCAGTTCACGGTGGGAAAATGACCCATTGCAACTGAATGCCGCATGGAAGGTATTTACAAATTATCCAACCTAGGAAGAAAAAGATAGCAATTGCATTGTTCATTTCAGCATTATCAGTATCTGTGCAGAACCTAAGGAACTGAGCTACACTCTGTTCTTACTTTAACATCAACATCAAAAATAAGGTAAGGAGTCTTGTTGAATCTCATATAGGTGGAGATAATCCCTTAAGGTCCTATATGGGACATCTTAGTTTAGAAAAAAGGCAAGTGAGATGTGACACTACAGAAGTTTATAGAATTATGTGCAGCATAGAGAAAATGGAATTTTTTCCTCCATCCCTCATAAACTTGTGGTTCTTTGCACAGCTGAACTGTGGAATTCACTCTCATGGGTAGCAATGGTGGCCAATAACTTGGGCGGCTTTAAAAGAGGATTAGGCAAATTCATGCCTACTAGCCATGATGACCATGTTCCATCTCCACTTTAAGAGGCATTATGTTTCTGAATACCAGGTGTTGGGAATCACAGGTGGGCAGCATTGGGACCATCTCCAGGGGGCCCTGGGTGTGTGGGTACCCACAAAAGTTTCACTGTGGGTGCCCAGCCTCCACCCACCACTGCCCGCTGCCTTACCTCCCTTCAGTGGGACTTGCACTCAGGCAACTGTGCACTGCGCTGTGGCCCAAGACCTCATTACAATCCACACTTAAATGGAAGCAAATTAATTGGATGTAGCATAATATTAATGTTTTATGTTTTATTATGATTTTATATGTGTTGGAAGCCACCCAGAGTGGCCGGGGCAACCTAGCCAAATGGGCGGGGTATTATTATTATTATTATTATTATTATTATTATTATTATTATTAGGAATGAGGAATGGGTTGAATATGCTTCATGATTAGGAGGACTTTGCTTCTGGTTTATTTCATGGCATTCTCAGTCTAATATTTGTTAGGGGATCTGATGCCACATTTAAATATTTATTTTGACTTGTCTCGTTGGTATGTGGCATGGCATGTATCCCCCCCCCTTCCTACAAGAGAAGGTGCTTTTAGAAAACTCAAAGAATTATCTACACTTTAGAGAGCTTCATGTATATTCATTAAGCCAATACTAGTGCTGGATTCTCTTAAGCCTGCATTAAGAATTTATGGTTTCATCTTTTATGCTCCTAAAACAAGAAATGTTCAAAACGAGTGGGAGATATATTTTTTGAGCATCTATTGTAAGTTTTTACCGCAGCAGAGTGTTAAAGTTCTAACAACAAAAGGAAATTTCAGAAATGAATGTACACAGGCTTTGGAACAATGAATGTTGGAGGAGAGTATTTGAGGAATACTCAACAGTATGGGGTCTGGCAACAGACCCCCAGAAACTTACCTGAGGCTTTTGTTGTAGAAACATTTAGTCTGATTTTGGGAAACAAGAATAATGAATGCTGAAACAATGCTGCGTTGATCTTACTTTCAAGTGCTCGTAAACATGGGATACAGCCCGACTTTTAGACATAAAAACATGACAAAGATTCCTCCAGAAGAACAGTGAGCGACGGCATCTGGTGGATTTAAAAACCCATGTTATTCTTGAAAGGATATGGAATCAGCCATGTTGTTTCAAAGGTATGCCCATGTGTCTCTTTATTAAAATATGTAAGGCGCTTCTGAACCAATTTGTAGAGCAGGCGCTTGGTGGAGCAAAGTGAAGACAATTTTCCTAACCTTCTATACACCTAGGAGCCAGCTCTAAATTCATCTATTTGCTCTTGACTGTATAGTGCACTGATTCACTCCTGCTGCAGCATATGGGCAAATTACCATTTGGCATTTGAAGACATTTTGATGGACTTCTCTGAGCTGGATGATTGAAACAAATGGAGGCAAATGGTGATACTTCCAATGATTTAGTGGCACAAAGCAAGCCAATAAAAGTAATTCTCTTGCAAAGGAGGATATTGTGCCATCCCAGCAACACAACACAGCTCAGTGTGAATATGGGTGATAATGTAGATTACAGACTGGAGCCAGTGGAGCCCAGTAGATAAAGATTGGGCTTGTACTTGTGAAAAAGACCTGGACCCTGTTCTTCATTTGTTAAATGCCCACAGGGGGAAGGGGCATTGTGGAATTGTCCTGGCTAGCTCCACCCCATAGGTCGAGAAACATGCCTTGTCTAGGCCTCTAGGTGACACTTGATCAGTGTCAGGTCAAAGGAGGTCTACTGTAAACAGATTTGTGTGTCAAAGCCCCAAGCCACCCCCATGAGAATAAAGACACAAGGACACAGACTTTTAGGTTAATGTTAATGGGCAAAATTTAGGCCACAACTTTATTGGTTACAGAATTTGAGTGGTATTGGCTTAGGCATTGGCATCAGCAAACTATATCTGACTCCTGCCTGCCTTGCAGGGGGTCTGGTAAGGGTCTGGTAAGAAAGGTTGTTTTCTGCTGCTCCAGAGAAGCGGACACGGAGCAATGGATCCAAACTACAAGAAAGAAGATTCCACCTAAACATTAGGAAGAACTTCCTGACAGTAAGAGCTGTTCGACAGTGGAATTTGCTGCCAAGGAGTGTGGTGGAGTCTGCTTCTTTGGAGGTCTTTAAGCAGAGGCTTGACAACCATATGTCAGGAGTGCTCTGATGGTGTTTCCTGCTTGGCAGGGGGTTGGACTCGATGGCCCTTGTGGTCTCTTCCAACTCTATGATTCTATGATTCTAAACCACCAGTAGGGGGAGCCCCGCCAATGTGGATCAACTCGAGCATCCCTTGGGTTCCCGCTGGGGTTGTGGCACGGCCCTAGCAACACCCCGGACTTTGGACGAGATCGACACCCCCGGATTCCTTTAACGGAATAACCCTAAGCTTGGAGGGGCAGGTGATGGCCGCACCTCTCCTCCCCACCCCACAACGCTATTCCAATGCCTAACTGCCAAACCTTACAAAGTTGTGATGATTACTATGAGGTAGGCGAAAACCAAGTGGCCAGTGCCAATTTGCCAAGTGGAAAAAGTCCTACCAGGCCCCTCAACGGCGACCAACTGAAGTCCATAGCAAGGCCAATGATGCAAGCTGAACAAAGGGCAGAAGGGTGGGAGATCCACAGTGCGAGGATGAAAAGGGGCAGTGCAGCGTCATGCTGAGGATTAAATTGCCCCGGACACCCCCCTCAAGCCGCCTGATTGGCTGCTTGGCTAACTGGCATGGCCGGGCCTCCCCAGTGTAAGGCAGGACACAGTCCCACTCCCCACGCTGAGGGGGGAGGCTTGGTGGCTCACCCACAACGCGTCCCCACAAAGAGGTGGAGCCGATGTATGCATGCAAGACTCACTCCACAATGACAGAGGCCCAGGGACAAGAATCCATCCCTGTGCAGCCCCACTTCAGATCCACACCAGCCATGCATCAGCATGGCAAACACACACACACACATTGGAGTCTACGGAGTCTGGGCTGGCCTGAATATTCTAGGGAGCCCTGTTGCATGGTTAATGTACAATGTCTGAAGAGGTCTGTGCACTTGACTGTGCACATCTTCCATGCGCTGACTGGGCAATTTACTAAATCTCACCTTCGTTTCCCCCCTCTACAAAACAGGAATAATAATGGGAATAATGCTTCCTAGGATCCATTGTGAAATCAAATAATACATGTGAGAAAGGATTTTGCAAGCTGAAAGTGCTACTCAAAACTATAAATAACAGTGGTGCGGTAATGTAGTGGTAATGTAGCAATAATCCAAGACTATTATGATTACTTCCAAATGCTTTTTAATGTTTAGCTTCTAAGCATAAAGCTTTAAGCACAATGGCATGTATTCCTTTACCAGAATAGCTGTTTTTCTTTCTGTCTTAACAGCGCCGATATTTAACAGAGTCTGTGAATTTCAAATGCGCTTACCAGCGGCGCCAACTATTTTATGTTTACTCTTATATTATGGGAGCTTAATTGGAAATTTGCTCATCAAGCTATGGAGAGTTTAATTAAACTCAATGAAGAAATTACCAAGTCATAAAAGGAGCTGCATTAAAAATGTGCTATTTTGGTTCCGAAGTCAAAAGAATTTTTGTGCTCCCTGATGGTCCTATTTTCAGAACAATAAAACCCAACTCTAGATGATGCTAATTTAATTATTGGCAGTGTCTTCTCATTCCCATCACATGGCTGTCTCGTGCTCTAAACCCTGTGGCTGGCTGCCTCCTTGCAAAGCAGAGTTGAAGAGAGGATGATTTGCAGAGGAGAAGGAGGGGGGAAGAGATGCTTAAAAGGATGCTAAGTTTTAATCCAACCTAGTTTTAATTCAATAGTGTTTGTAGGCAACTTCCTCACCACTAACTGTGGTGTTGTTTTTCCTTGCATTCCTTTATTCATCCATATTGAACTTTAAAAAAACAAAACAAACCTCAACACAGGTATTTATGTCTTGATGATATGTACATAAAATAATGTGCATTATTTTACTTTTGACTGCATTCCATTTCTACTCACTTTGCTTTAGCTACATATCCTTTCCTCTGCCAATAAGTTGAGGCTTACCATTCTCTGTCTAAAGTTGTGTTTTTGGCAGAAGTGGCTCTCTGGGTGGGGCAGAGTGGGTACGTTAACTTCCCTGTTTGACTATTAATAGGTGGGCAGAATAATCCTAACCGCCTCTTACACCAGGCTGTGGGGGTTTGGGATGAGTGGAGGTGTTTTTATCATATGTAGTGGAATTGTAGTGTAATTAAAAAATTCAGGCAAATGATATATAATGAATCGAAAAAAATGTTTAAAATAACCTTTGTTAAAAATACCAGAAGCTTTTTTTATTACGAATTATAGGTACCAAGATCACAAAAGAGCAGAGGAAATTATTTATGTATGCTTCAACGGCTGCTCGGATGCTGCTTGCCCAGAGATGGAAGGAAGAGACAACCCTGATCAAAGAAGAATGGCAAATCAAGTTGATGAGCTATGCCGAAATGGCAAAATTAACTGGGAAGCTCAGGAACCAAGAAGACAAGGAATTTAATGAAGGAAATGTTCATAATGTATGCACAAAACCATTGCAAACAGGTTAAAAGATTAGCAGGATTCTAAATACGCTTGTAATGTAACAGAAAGTACAGATAACTTAGGAAGATGACAATTTGGAGAAGTATTGATATGCAGTTGAAAACAGAATTAAGAGGACCAATGGATGGGATGGGGGGAAGTCAGGAGATTCAGAGCAATCTCGATATGTGGAATTTGTATGATCTTTTGATGTAGGTTTATTCTTTCTCTCTCTTTTATTTTTCTTTTTGAAAATCAAATTTATATATATATATATATATATATATATATATATATATATATATATATATATATATATATATATATATTTATATATATATTTATATATATATATATATGGAATGAGTGGAGGTGTCCCTCTGCTCAGTTCTCCGGGCTGAGCCAGTGGAACGCTGCAAGTATTGGTGGCCCAGAAGCACAGACAGACATCTGCTGATCTGCACTTTGCTCTTGATCTCTTCTTCTTTTTAAGAATTCTCTTCTCAGAACAATTGCTGCTTTGCCTGATGCTCCTTCCTACGTCAGCAGCTGAACATCAAGAGAATTCCGCCCACATGGGTTGCTGTGACAACACAAGACTGGGCGGCACTTGCACGGTTGCTAACGATGTCATCCCAGCAGCCTATGTGGGCAGAAGTGGTTAAATGTTCATGTACCAGTGTGGGGGAAGCAGCAACTGTACTGGCGAGGCAATGTTGAAAAGAGGTTGCAGAGTTGAGATCTTGAGACGTATAGGGGAGAGAGATCTCTCTCTCTGGTATACAGAAACATCTGGACACATTTCTCTTGCTTTAGGGCATGCCAGCCATAGGTGTTTGCCAAGTTAGCAAAGAGTTGCGTGTCGAGGTCCCTAGGGCCACCCCAATAACTCACACATCACACAGAATTTTTTGTTTAAGATTTTTGGCACAATTTTGGCCACAACTTTATTAAAATACAAATTTGTGAGTGGTTGCGTAGGCATTGGTTGCAACTATCTGCCCCCACCATGGGGGACAGACTGACATTCCGCACGATGCGAAAGTCAGAAAAGGGGAATACACTTGGGGGTAGCAATGGAGCAGGGAACCTGCCCTCAGCCCTCCCCAAATGCAACCAGGAGCTCATTGCTATGGCCCGAGCCCCCTTGACAGGGTGGACAAGCAATAGTTAGCCCCCGATTCCTTTAACGGAATCCCTTGCAGCAGCAGCATTAGAGGGGCAGGCACAGCCAATCCATGCCCCTCAAACAACCAAACCATAAACCAATGCCTAACCGCAACCTTACAAGTTGTGACGATTTGCTACGCAGTAGGCAAAAACCAAATGGCCCCAGCCAATCAGCCAGATGGACAAAATTCCTACCAGGCCCCCCGCTCCAAAGCAGATGACCCCATGACAGGCATAGCAAGGTCAAAGCGAACAACCCTATTCTAGGGAGGGGGGGGCGGGCAATCCGATGCACGGGCGAAAAGAGGAAGCCCTAGCCTCGTGCAAGGAGTTTTAGTATTTCTGGCTGTCAATCAATAAATGGCAACATTAACTTCTTCCCAACAACAAGAGAAGCCCCAATTGCATCAGTGGCCAACGAACAATTAGCCCATGAAGGAGAACACGCCTTGTCTCTATGACACTTTCTTATGTACGTTGAAAGCCGAGTTCAGCACATGTCTTATCACATATGCACGCTGCAGCATTTCATGTGTAGATGAGTCACAATGGCAGACATTACAAGGTGTTTCCCTACTATTTTGAGTGACTGCTTGTAGACATACTCTCTTAAAGCACATATCCAGTGTCTTTCCATTACTTCACAAGCAGAAAAGCGTCCCGTAAAATATAATTAATTGGAAGGAAACAATATATTTTTAAAAGACTCGCACAGTGCATCCAAATGGCTCTAGTCTTCTCACTGTTTGCTGCAGCTTTTTATATGCTACCCATATAGCTACGAGCTCATTTCACTTCATTTAAATCAATTAGAAATCCCCACAGCACTGCAATTAGTGAAATATACTTAACAGAATCAATTGATAATCATTCTGAACATCTCATAATATCGCAGCTAGGAAAAAAAACACTCAAGTGCAAACTCTAATTGCCATCAACAAAAAAAAATAAAGTGATCCTCAGAACTTGAAGAGCAATGCACATGCATAATAAGTTGGTGTGTGATACGCGAATAATTATCCAGTCCAAAAGGAAACAATGGAAGAACTTTGTAGGTTGTCTGGGTTCATTTGCTCCAGTTGAGAGGGCAGGCTGGTGAGGCCCCCTAGATTTAGAGGCCAGAGTTGCCCTGCCCTTGCATGAAGTCATGGGTTTGCAATTTTGGGAGAGGGGAGACTGCCTGCTGGGGAGCGGGAGGGCTGGTGAGGCCCCTAGATTTAGAGGCCCTAGGCTTCAGCCTACTTAGCCTATACATAAATCCAGCATCGGATGTCCCTATTTTCACCAGAGAAACGTTGGAGGGTATGGAATAGGACACCCCAGGGGTTTTTTTAGCCTCAGTTCCAGCACCTCTCGGGTGGGTGCCATTGCCATTCTAAGAGAACAAAGGAGTTGTTCCTGGTGAGTATTGGCACCTCTCTTTCTAGAAAAATATTGTACTGGACATCCCTATTTTCATTAGAGAAATGCAGAAGGGTATGTAACCCTCAGCCTAGCCTATGTCACCGGTTGTGAGAATATAATGACTGTGCTTTGGGTGGGGTGAAGGACCATTGTCAGGGAACTGCCATCGGTTCAGGAGGGAGAGAGGAAAAGCCGAATGGATTACAGAGAGCCTCCAAGGAGGAGAGTAACCACCTCTCCAGTGGAGAGGAGCTGCAGGGCTCGGAGGAGGCGAGGCGGTGCCAGGACACCTTGCCTGGGCAAAGCAGGGAGGAGAGGGGTCCTCTGTTACCCACACCCTCCTTGCGCAGTAAGCCTCCACGCAGAGAGGGGAGGCACAGACTGGGCGTCAAGAAATTACTTTGCTGGGGAAAGTTTAAGGACCGCCCACTCACAGATTCTGCTAGTATATGAGCCAGCCATGGGAGAGTGGCACTCTGGACAGATAAAGTTTATTTTTGCAGCTAAAGCAAGGCATTACAGCCGAGCAGGCAGGTATTTGCCTGCTTGCTCTCGAGCAACCACTGGAACCTTTACAACCATGTATGGTGCATTGAGCTCCTAGGAAGAAAGGCAAGATATAAATTTAGTAAATCAATAAAGTATAACTGAAATCATATTCTCCGCATAATTCCTGAATTATGCAATATGGTTTTCAAAACATGGGTTGATTGTTATATATAAAAAAGTGAGTTGTGGGAGACTTCCGGGTTGACGCGATCGGCTAATGGCGGATTCCCTCCGAGCTCCGGAGGGAATCGGCTCTGCTGAAGACGGGTCTTACCGTGCCGGCGACACGGAGACCCATAGAAACCACAGGTGCGGATGCCTGTGGACTTGGTGACTCGGTGGGCACCTTAAGCGCCCTCCCTGACCCACGAAGAGCCTTTTTAAAGGCTATGGAGAGGGTACGGAGAGTGGCGTGGTGCTGAGAGTAGACCGCTACTTCAGTGGAGCGAAGCTGCGGGCCATGGCCGGAGAGCGTTAACTTTTTTCCCGAAATTTGGACTGGAAACAAATACTCGTGAGTACAAGAAATTCGGACTTTAAAAATTTCTACCTTTAATTTGGTACGACCGGGGGGATGTGTTAAAGGGAAGTCCGCACCCCCCTATCTACAAACGGTCTAAAGCAAAGATCGGAGAACTAAGGTTGAGAGAACAGTGTGTTTTTCGTGTATGATAAAAGATATTCCACGAATTTGACAGAAGAAGCTTTCTGTGCTGGAGAGAGGAGAGGAGCGTTAGAAAAATTTGTGTAACCCCCCCCCTTCCGAACCCGGGAGCGTCCCGTGTGTGAGTTCTACGGAAAAGAACAAGGAGTTTGACAGCTGGTAAAGGAGCTGTCAAACGGGCGGATAAAACTAAGAATTGCATTACTTAATATCTCTCTGGACTGAAGGTGTTACATTTTACTAGAAGTGGTTGAAAACAAAGTAAGAATAAAAAACAAAGTAACGGACTGTTGGAAAGGAAAGGAACTATTGAGTGACTGGAATCCCCCTAGGGGGAACTAGTGACATTACAATGGCTGCAGAGGGAAAATTACTGGCAGAAATCGAAAGAACCTTTTATCTTTTGGGAATTTTGCAAGAGCAGAGTATGGCTATGAACAAAGAACTCACGACCTTGACTTTTAAAACAAACAACCCTGCTGATGGAACAAAGGACTTGACTGGGAAAAAATCTGCAGCTGAACCAGAAGCGACATCTGTGGAATTGGTGGAAAAGGAAGAAGGTGGGGAGAAAGTATTGGCAGAAAATACCAAGCAGAAGCCTATGTTGTTAGAAAATGAAGCAGAAGATCTTTGGATTACAAATTTGGGAAAGATGAGAAGGATGAGAAAAGCAAAGGAGGAAGTCTCTGGACTTTTTGGAAAAAGAGCAATGAAATATGATTGGGACTTCCTCTCTTTCTCTTTTTCTGAGTTTGAGTATGGGAGATCTATGGTAGATATTTGGCAGCAAGTTTTTTCAACCATCTTGGGCGCAAGAGAAGGTGAGGTGGCTGTGACAGACTACCCACGAGACCTGAGGTCCAACAAAAAGGACTACCAACAAAACCGACAGAGAGAGACTGACAGAGATTTAAAGGCCTCGGATGTGAGGAATCCGGGCTAGGAACTGTATGGGTGGATATATTTGGGAAGGGACGGAAACCGGGGTAGGGAGGGAGGGGGAGAGCAGAAGTTGGAAAATTTATGACCTTTGTGTTTGGTCATCTTGACTTATATTTTAATATTAAAAAAGGGGGAAATTTGTGGATGAGAAATTAGGTCGACCTTAGAAAAAAGGATTTGATGTTAATAAGAGAATGGGATAAGTAAAATTTGATTTAGTAAAATGAATTAAGTTTAAAAACAACAGATTAGGTTAAAGGAAGGGACAAAAACTTGCTGAACTAAATTTGGAAATTGGGATGTATGAAGGGGTGGGTGGGGGGAAGTCAGAGAAAGAAGGATAAGAAAGTAAGGGTATGAAACTATACGTGTTTCGTCTTTGTCTTTGTATGTGTGTGTTGTCTGTATAAAATTTGAAAACCCAATAAAAATTTTATTAAAAAAAAAATAACTGGAAAAAAAGTGAGTTGTGATTTACCAGAACTGCAGTTACCTTTTGGCAGTTATTTTAGCTTCCAAAGATATCCTGCTTAAAAGTCTGGGTAGTATCCTCTGACAAGCAAACTATTAAAACATCAGTACAAATTAATTAGCTTTTGATGCAGAGTCTTACCGGCTTTCCCCTGCCTGCAGAATCTTTTTGTAAAAATCTTTCCTCTGAGACGGAGTATGTTTTTCTATATAGGCTTAATTGCAAATTAGCTTTCATTCATTACAGTTCCAAGTTCAGAAGGAGACATTACTTGTCCAAACACAAGGCCCTTCACATTATCCCGCAGTAATGGTCTTTCAGAAAGAACCACCAGGTTTTGTGTGAGACGGGGGAAAATAAATGTGCTGGCATCTAACTAGGGAATGAGTTTTCAAATTACTTCAGTTCTTGCTTAGCTGGCACGCTAAGTTCCTTTTTTCCAATTATGTCATGAATATGAGCTGAAATGCTAGGTATTCAGTGACAGGCTGAGTTTCGTTTGGGGGCCTAAATGAATGGTGATGTCATCTAAAAGACTTGCCCTAATCTTCGATAATGTGTCTCTGAAAACTCAACCCTTAGGCAATTCCTACAAATATGAAGTTATTGCCTAAAAGATAGTTTTATGTACTTATCTGATAAGAAGGATAATAGGCTCAGTTTACCCATTGTGTGCACTGCATTACATTCCTCACTGAATAATCTAGTGTGCTCACCAAAAGTTTTGGACTACAGTTCCCATCAGTCCCACTGAGCATGGTCAATAGCCCAAGGATGATAGGAGTTGCAGACTAAAACAGGTAGAGGAGACCACATTGCCTACCTCTGATCTAATATGAATCTCTGCTCCAAGCAATCATGCTACAGTGCACCTGTGATTTGCTTTTGAGTCCCAGTATTGTTTAAAGCTGGGCACACCATAGTTTTCCATACATGTGGTAAGAACTTTGTAGATTGTGCTGTTCATTTTCACTAGCTAAAATGACCTTACTAGATCCAACATCAGGGCTGACCCAAGACATTTTGGCGCCTGAAGCCAAATGACAGCTGAACCTATGACAGCTTAGCAATCATGACTTGAAAGGGTCTTAGCAATCGTGGCTCTGTTACATCTGAATTTACAAAATCATGGTCAAACCACTGTTGGCTGCTTCTCCTCCTCCAGAGGCTGCTGTACCATGAAGATGGCATATGAGCATATGGAGAACAAATGCAGTTAAGGAGCTCTAAACTATGGTTTGTTTGCTTGCATAACATAGCCCACATGAGGCTGCAGCAGAAGTAGAAAAGGGCTGTGGGGCTGTGCCTTTAGTATTCCCACCATCACATAACCATCACCAGCTTTTCTATGTTTTAGTGTAACTTCTACAGCAAGTTGAACTCATGGAATCTCTTTGCATGATTAACAATCCTGATCTTCCATTTAGTAGGTGATTCTACACAAGTGTGTGTGTGTGGGGCTTCCTCTGCAGAAGTAATACAGTGGTACCTCGGGTTAAGTACTTAATTCGTTCCGGAGGGCCGTTCTTAACCTGAAACTGTTCTTGACCTGAAGCACCACTTTAGCTAATGGGGCCTCCTGCTGCACCGCCGGAGCATGATTTCTGTTCTCATCCTGAAGCAAAGTTCTTAACCTGAGGTACTATTTCTGGGTTAGTGGAGTATGTAACCTGAAGTGTATGTAACCTGAAGCATATGCAACCCGAGGTACCACTGCACTAGAACAGAGGGAAGTTGGAAGGAGCCACATGACAAATGGGGACAGGCCTCGATACGTGGCCCTGCTGTCTTTTGCTACCTGTGTTCCCCGCTTAGGACTGCAATGTCTGAACAGGGCTCATTTAAGAGCTCAAAGCATGGCATAGGTTCTCAGTGATGGCATGCATAAACTGCAGTTTGCGATGAATTGAGCTATTGTTTTCTTAATACTGTAGGAACCTGCGAACGAAAAATCCCACATCTTAGCAGCGATCTTGAATTTCAATATAATCTATTCCCCTGCGATATATATATATATACAGATACTATTATATTGTAGGTATCTTCTGCACTGAATGCTGCTATAAAGGAGCAGAGTTTTATCGAGCATATTTTATGCAACTCATAAACTTGCATCCCTTCATGTAGTACCCATCTATTTTGCATGTGACCTTCACATTTGCCGCTTCCCCTTTTGTCTGCCGCTATTGTTGAAATGTTTATGCAGGCACTGGAAATTCTGCATATGCTAATTAAGTCTCATTTATTACCGTGTTTGTGTTGGGTTCTGGTCAAAGGTCAACTTCCCTTTATGAAAAACAACTATTTGCATCCATTAATGTGTGTGTGTGTATGTGACTCTTTGCAATGTTATGTCCATAAAACATTTCACTTAAATCCAGAAGCATACAGCTGCTGCATGAAAGTATTAAAGCCAGGATTAGTCTGAAGAAGCAAGTGGCAGGTAACACACAATTAAAAAATGGGCAAATTTTATCTGTTGTACAGAATGGAAAATGTTACAGGATTTAGATGTGACATTCTGCTACAAAACCATATGGAACATTGCTGTCTCTGAGAAGATTGCATACCACCTCAAGGCCAGACAAGGATCGCCACATTTCAATATGTATGGTGCAAATTTATTACATGTAAAATATGCATCACTTACAGCAACAGTTCCCAATAGCATCTTTTGAACTCTGGAATTCCTAAATTGATCCATTGGATTTAGTTGATGATGTAATATATTACCATCCATCTCCCCTGTTATTAAAAGAAATACTCATTACATTTTGTTTTGTTTTAAAGCTGTCTGTAATAGAACATTTCCCCTCTCACTGTCTTCTAACCATTTATATTGTGTAGCTACTAGGCCATCAGCACCATCAATAGCCTAAAGTGAGCAACTTCCTCCAACAAAGGCTAGAGATAAACTGAAGCCTTAGGAGTCTCTTCTTCCTTCACAAGCTCTGTTCTGGGCATGGCAAACCTTTTGACCTCCAGTTGTTGCTGAGCTGGCCACTGGCCTTGCTGGGGCTGATGGGAGTTGTAGTTCAGTCACATCTGGAAGGCCAGAGGTTCCCCATACCCACTCCAGTCCTGTGGCCTGAAGACTGTGGATCTTAAAGGGCAAACATCCTAGCCTGGTGTCAAGCACTTCTTTCTCTTTCTGTGGATTCCACTGTGTTGGGTCCCTGCACTGCTGGGCAGATGCGGTAGTTCAGAAGGTTCAGAGGGCGACACCTGTGAGGGTTCTAGTTCAGTTTATGAAGGCTCTAAACTGCAGCCATCAGCCTCAGGTTCTGAGACCACCAGCATCAGGAGCCTGACCCAATTTGCCAGCTGCTGGTATATGAGTACCTTCTCCTCCTCCAACACTGGGCTTGGGCCACGGCATGCTGGCTCCTTAATTGATACTAGTTAGACACTACTATCAGCAATTAATGTGCATGGCCTTTTAAACAGCCAGCTAGTTGTTTTTGTTGCAACCCTTTCCACACTGCTACAGTCTGAAATAAAATTAATACCAGAAGGGAAGCTTCCTTTCCCTGGCCAATAGCAGCAACAGAGGGAGTGATATGTTGTCTGGGTCACAGTGAAGACGGGAAGTGTTAAACCCAGCCTAAAAAGTGTGCTCATTAACTGCTGATATGCAATTAATGTTATGTCCTGCCCTACATTAACACACACTGTCCTTTATTATATCTGTGTTGTGCAGAAATTATACAGTTCATCCAGTGCTGCACATTATTCCTGGGTGTGCATGGGGAGAGGGAGGAATACACAAGCAGAACTGGATTAAGAGCGCATTCCTTGCCATTTCTACTCAGAAGTAAATCCTATTGAATTCAATAGAGTTAGGATGGCGGTCTACATTTACTAAGTTGTGACAAGGGTTAGATTGTTGTGTGTCGTTGGGTTCCTCATTAGAGGTTCCCGAAACCCCTGTTGAGTGTACAATATTTTCACTGCCGTAGATAATAATACAACTCATGGACTGCCTAAGGTTGTCTGGCTCCTCCTGCCCACATTTCCAATCTTAGTCAATATGGTCCTTTTCAGGGTACCTTTTTCTCTTCCCCCTACTTCTCATTGTGCCAAATGTCTGCACCAAATAGAGTTTGGATTTGATATCCTGCTTTATCACTACCCGAAAGAGTCTCAAAGCAGCTAACATTCTCCTTTCCCTTCCTCCCCCACAACAAACACTCTGTGAGGTGAGTGAGGCTGAGAGACTTCAGAGAAGTGTGACTAGCCCAAGGTCACACAGCAGCTGCATGTGGAGGAGTGGGGAATCAAACCCAGTTCACCAGATTACAAGTCCACCACTCTTAACCACTACACCTCATTGGCTATTTCTTTTAAGCATCTGAAGCTAGAGTCTTCTAGCTCTTGTTGTTGAGATGGATGGATGGAGACACCAGTATGTTTTTGTTGCAGGGTTGGTGAACCACCAGCCCATGGGACTGATATGGCCTGCCAAGTTTTTTCTCAAGGGCCACCATCCCTGGATGCAATTTACTGGCAACAGCACCGGTGGTGGGATTGCTCAGGGTTGGGGAGAAAACCCCAAACCAATGTGTGCTGCTTCTCCTTTTTTCCTGCCAACTATTCTGAAAACAGAGCAAAGTGCTCCAAGCTGCTGTGGTTTTCCCTGTTTGCTTGGAGATCACCAGCACTTGCAAAACACTGCAGCAGATTGAAGTGCTCCTTTTTGTTTCCTGAACACTCTGGTCTGTTGTGATGTTTCCCGAGTGCTGGTGATGATTGCCAAGTGCTCAGGAAATATTGGAGCACATCAGAGTACTCTTTCCTGTTTTCAGAGCACTTGATGAAGGAAAGGAGAAGAGCTTGGTGAAGGGAAGCCAACAATGTAGGGAACCAGTGCCTAGCTATCTGCGGTGTGTGTCTGAAAATAACTTTACAGCCACAGGGCAACCCAGTGAATATTGCTTGCAGCCTGCCTGCATCTGAATCAGGGTTCAGAGATAGGGCTAGGTTGCTAGGCAATGGAGATGCTTATGGGATTCTCGGTGTCTGTGAGCTGTGCTGTGGTCTGCATCAGGGATTCCCTTGAAATAATGTCACTGCCCAAATATTGAGAGAAGAGGTGTGGTCGCGCACACGTTCTGTGCGCATGATATGATCTGTGGTGTGTGCATGTGCAAAAGTGTGGGCACTCACACCCACTTTTTGGTCACATCCACAGGTGGCAGGTGGCCATCTGAGTGTCTTCAGCAATGTCTTGGGATGAGAAAAGCATTGCCCAGCCCTGTTAAATTACACAGTGGGTTGGCTCTCATGTTGACATATACCGTATTACTTAATGCCCCATCAGTTGCCAATTCTTCACTGGAAGACAGCACTGAAAAGTGTCATGCTGAAAGTGATCAGGCAGGTCTTCCTGGGTTTTCTCTGTGATGGCTCAAAGGCATGTCACTTGATGCTGCAGTCTTTGAGTAATGAACACAACTGCAACATTTTCTTTTTGCCATTAAGTCTGAATCTCTGTTACGGCTTGGTCTCTCCCACAAACGCAAGAATACTCTGGCTGTTAATTATTTCAGATTTATTGCTAAAACAACAAACTAAGACGGAGCTCCTCTACTCATCATCCTCCCCAGAAGATGGAGTTACCTGGACTGAGCTCCTCCCCCTTCCCCAGCATGGAAGCCTTCACCTTCTCTTCCGGTATCTTTCCGCGTCTCTGCCACTTTTGAAATCCTACGAGATTTGGCAGAGCGTATTTCCTGCATTCCAACATCTTGCCCACTATCGTAGTTCTCACACATCTGTCTGTCCCTTTGGTCAGAGCTCAGATTACAGCTGCTCTCCTCTCTGCTTTCTGCTGTTAACTGTACCTCTCCCTGTGCCTGCTTCTTCTCCTCCTGTCAGCACCTGAGCTTCGCTGATAATCTCCTATCTTTTGCATTCTAAGAAATAGACTCTCTCTCTCTCTCTCTCTCTCTCTCTCTCTCTCTCTCTCTCTCTCTCTCTTTGTGTGTGTGTACAAACATACACATGACTGTGATTAACAAAACAGTTTTTTTAATGTGGCAAAAATGTTATCAGCTGCTCTGATAAAAAATTGAAATGATGCTTCTTCTAAAATGGTAGTTATGGATCTTTAAGGATAGAATGTTCAGAAGGGCTTCATTCACTGAAGTTAAATGATGCTGGTTAAATCTGCCTCATATAATCAACATGCTTAACTCTAATTAATGCATTAATGGGTTAAGACCATAGAGTAAACTCCCCCTCACCTTGGGAGGAATGGTTACCAAATTCCGTTTTCTTTCACTTCCACCATGTGAACCCTACCAGTAAGGAGGTCAAAGCAGGATGCTCCAAGCTTAGACTGTGTGGCCATATTTACCGGTATGTTTCTATTCAAATCATTTAGAAACATTTATCATTTTGAAACCTAAGTTATAATGCCTTGCTGCTGTGTGGAAAAGCACATGAATCTGACCTTTGAAGAGTTTTTAAGTAAACTATTTTAACTTACCAAGCATGTAGTCTCTTTCTGTGCTAAGGGAAGTGGGAAACTTTGGAAGCAGCTTACAAGGGAATATTTTAAATATACAACAGCCTATATTTTCAAACTTCACTCTGCTGGATGTTTTGTGATTTTAAATCTCTGCTGGGGCTGTCTCACCAAAGAGTACATGCCCCCAAACCAGGATCTGAGGCATCCAGGAATTTATATTATACCACTAGTTTTTATACTTTTAGCAAAACAAAATTCAACAACCAACATATCCTCCAGGTTGAGGCCAGGCTTAATGTCCAGTTCTCCCTTGCCAATACTATTTGATCTCTTGGCATCTCTTCAGCAATAATCAATAAGTCTGATAGGTTGCGGTTCTCAGAACTGAAACACTTAGCAACTGGTTGCTTCACTTTTTGAGTCAAAATTTCAGGTTTGTGATTTCTAAAACACAAGCAGAGGTCAACTGAAGTTTTACCTAAGTACAGGACTTGACACACCCACACACACACACACCTTGCTTTTTTCACTCAGTAGCATAGATTACATTGTGGAGTCTACAGGTGATATTCTGTTTGATGTAGTATGTTCTTCCTGGCTTGGTGCTTTTGAAGATAGATGCCTCCATGAGATACAGTTGATACAGTGCTTGGAATTAATACACACACATGTCTGTCTGCATATATGTCCACTAAATCACAGGAAAGATGCTGAAATACAAGGTTTATACTGTCCCTGCCACCAGTACAGCTGCTGCTGTTGCTTTATTTAGCACCAAGTGTGCACTGGGCCCATTGCAGGCAGTAGAAATGACACAGTGCCTGCCTGCCCAGAGGACTTACTATCCACATTAATTCCCCTGCTTCTATGAATAGTTACTGGCTTGACCGAGAGTGGCATCAGATGTTACAAGGTAGTGAGGAAATAAGATGGACAAATGACTCCAGTGTAATGTTCAAAGGTAGGAACAGTGGGTTTCCCACCTCCTACTGAGATGTGTGAGTTGCTTCTTTCATTTGACACACATGAATCTCATTGTGAGGAAGATGCACTGCTTTTCCTTCAGATATTGCACCAGCAAAGCTGGCCATAAATGAACACTGCCAGGCTACTCAATCCACATATGTAATAGGAGGAACTGATGTGCAAGGCCAGTTTGAGACAATCACAAGTATTGCCCTTTCCATAGTATTGCCCTAGCAGTACAGTGTAGGGCTTCTCCAACACAACCTCCAAGGCTAACATCACCAGGTTGGACAGAGAAGCCATTGGGCAGTGGGATGTCTTTGAGACCCAACACTGAGAACAGCCCCTCACATCCAGTTGAAGGGTGGACTTGCTTCCTGGTGAGTAGGAATGGCAGTTGTAGTCCAACAACCTATGGGGACCCACGGTTGAAGGACATTGGGCTAAATGACCTTCATGGCCCTTTCCAACTCTATGATTCTATCTCTAGGAGATATTAAAAGGCAACTGCCTTTGAATCACACTCTATTACATCTCCTTTCTATTAGTAACTAAAATCCCCCTTTTAACACTATTGCTGAGACTATCTTGTTCTATTAATCTTGCAGAGGTGAGATTGATTTACTAATTCCTTTAATCTACAACATTGGCTTTCTCCCCAGGCAAGAGTGCTGTTTATCCTTCTTTTTTCTAATTTAGGATTTTAAATAATGTCAAACAGCCATTTCCCCCCCCCCCAAAAAAAAGGGGAGGGGGAGAGCCTCAACAGTCAATGAACTTAAACTAGTAACAGAAACAAAATACAACTGGAATTCAATTGGCTCATTCTCCTTTTAGTGCTAATAAAAGTTAAGGATCTTTACAACCAGGAAAAAAGTTAATACATCAGCCAGCCCAGGTTTGCTGTTAGGAAGGGAGCAGTTGTTTTGGAAGACAGTGTCTGGAAGGAGACACTTAAGATCCATTACATTAGGGTATGTTTTCTGGAAAAGGAGAGAGTGCCACTTTCTTAGATCTTGGATTTCCCATTTCCAGCTGAAGTCTTAGATAGGGATGCCAGTTTTTGAACAGTCCCCTGTAGCTGTTCCTTTCACAGCGATTTAATTTGTAGCAATTAGCAAGTGATAACATTTAGCTCCCTGCCACGAAAAGCTTCACCCGCTGACGTGAGGCTATCAAACCTCAGTTAAAGGCGCTTGACCAGGCTAGTTTTATTCCAGCCAGCTGGCAACCCTAGTCATCGGAAGGAGAAGAGGGGCCATTTGCCATGGCAACCGCAAGTCTAATACAGCAGAGTTGTATAATCACCCTCTGCTAAGGCAAGTCCATTTAAATACTGTGCTGCTGCAGTGGTTGCATGTGAGTTGTTTGAATGCCTCCAAATTAGGTTATGAAATCCTTTTAATAAGAGAGAAATTAAGAAAGCACCTGAGCTGGTGTAGCTGAGTCTTGTGCCAGCCTCCTTTTACTCTTCCAAGCCATGCATTGGCACAAGGAAGTCCAGGAGGAGGAAGCTGCAGCAAGTGCCCTCTTCTTCAGAACGCAGGGCATGGATAGTTAGAGGAGGCAGTGAACAAACCACTGGGGCTGGAAAGGGAAAGCTGGTGGGGCTGTCAGATTGAAAGGCAGAAATGATAGAGGGAAGACTGAGTAAAGCACTTAAACTGTTGCCGAAGAGGTGACTCTTCACGTATGACAGCTGGCTGTAGAATAAAGCTCTTATGATTTAGGTAAGGGAAACAGAAAGTCCCCGACCAGAAAGAGGTCTTCTGGTAAAGACATCAGTAAAGCTTGTAAGGCAACTGTATATAAGGTAACCTGACTTCAGGTGGCATCCTCTAAGCAGCCTGTGACATATTTTGATTATGTGTTTTTTAGTTTTATATTCTGATTTTATTCTATTATTATTATTATTAAATTTTTAAAATATATTTTATTAGTATTTTCCACACCACAACAACACGAAAAATATCGAAAAATAACAATACACAAAACACAAAAACCAACATACAAAAACCAAAACAAAAAACCAAATCCATATCTTACAAGTTAATAATATAAACACTAAAAAGAAAAACAAACACTGACTTCCACCAATCCCACAGCACCTCCTTTACCTCTCATTGTGTCTTCCTGTTTTCTTGTTTTCCTTATCATCTCTATCCTAGCAACTAGATATAAATCCCTCTTCCTTATCCTTCCACTTCACAAGGTTATTCCAGACTCAGCCAGATTTCTGTCCTCGAACCTTGACTTTTGAGGTATTCATTCAGATACTCCCATTCCTTTTTCACTTCACTTTTTGGTTTTTGTCTTATTATATCTGTCAATTTGGCTAATTCTCAATATTTTGAAAGCTTACATAACCACTTTCCCCTAGTGGGTAACTGATTCCCTTTCCAATACTTAGCCATCAGTATTTTATTCTTTGAACTGCCCTGAGACCTGAGGGTATAGGGTGGTATAATAATAGTAATAATAATAATAATAATAATAATAATAATAATAATAATAATAATAATAATAATGTGATTGACGGTTGGGTAGCCCATGAAGCATACCCTGATAAGGTTCTGCCTGTGGAGCCAAAAACATTCCCCACTCCAGAGACAGAACATAGTTGCGAGTAATATAATTTGTAACATAAGAAGCATGGAAGTGTGAGCTGGACCATAAAGAAGGCTGATCACCGAATAATTGATGCTTTTGAACTCTGGTGCTGGAGGAGACTCTTGAGAGTTCCATGGACTGCAAGAAGATCAAACCTATCCATTCTTAAGGAAATTAGCCCTGAGTGCTCACTGGAAGGACATATCGATTGAAGCTGAGGCTCCAGTACTTTGGCCACCTCATGAGAAGAGAAGACTCCTTGGAAAAGACCCTGATGCTGGGAAAGATGGAGGGCACAAGGAGAAGGGGACGACAGAGGACGAGATGGTTGGACAGTGTTCTCGAAGCTACAAACATGAGTCTGACCAAACTGCGGGAGGCAGTGGAAGACAGAAGTGCCTGGTGTGCTCTGGTCCATGGGGTCACGAAGAGTCGGACACGACTAAACGGCTAAACAACAACAACAACAACAACATAACAAGCCTGCACTTTTTGAAAAATCAGGGTGATTGTGAGAAAGCGGGTACAGCTATAGTATATAGAATGCAATCTAAAAATCTGCTTGATGTTGTTATCATTCAATTCTGCTTTAATCCCCATATTTTTGATGTTTCAGTATAATCTACTTTCTGCCTTCCACACAGCAGTATGCTAACAACCTGCTAATCTAAACTACACCATGCTAAAAAAGAAAAACCAAACAGGCTGTACGTACTGATGGCCAAAGCTTATTAGCCAGACTTTATAGGGCAACAACTGGTAAACTAACAATTGTCCAGCAGAGGAGCATCAGCTGAAGCAGCATGGCTCATGTCTCCTTAGGCTTCTCATGTCTCTGGAATGTTTCCCTTAAAACAAAAGCAGGTTCCTTTGCTTTGATTTAGTGCGCCAACCCTGCCTTCACAGACTAGGCATAATATTTTCATTATGTGATATTTCTGCATGTATTTTTATTTTATTTTTCAAAGTGGCATGCTCTGCCAAGTCTCCCATTTCTAGCTTTTTTACCCTTGTCTGGGTGTTTGCAACAAATAACCCTGTCACAGGAAAGAGAAAGGAAAACTATGGAGAATATACAACATAGAATTGCAGTAATTTCATTCTTTTTAGTTCCGTTTCGTTATCTGCTTTGGTTTCACTCAGGCTGGGGAAAGATAGACTATAAAATGAATGAAGTAATGTGAATTATGGCACTTTACCGATTTAACAGTGAAGCTGTGATACCTCTCCACTAGGCTGGCAGCACGTAATAACCCCCCATCCAGTTTAACAGCCCGTAAACACACCATACGTTTAAAGCCATAGCCTGTGAGATACCTGGGAACTGTAGCTTAAGGGGGCTCAGAATTGCAGCTCTCTGAGGGATAAACTGTAATCCCCAGGGTTCCTTAAATGTATGATGTCTCTGAAGCCATACCGCTGCAGTCACCGGTAAGTAATCTGCATGTGGACAAAACCATGTGTCCACATCCTCAGTGCTGCACAAATGGTTTAGGGCAGTGGTGGCCAAACTTGGCCCACCAGCTGTTTTGGGACTACAACTCCCATCATCCCTAGCTAACAGGACCAGTGGTCAGGGATTATGGGAATTGCAGTCCCCCAAAAGCTGGCTGGCCATGTTTGGCCATCACTGGTTTAGGGGGTAATAATATAATTGTGCCACTTGATCCCTAGATTCATATCCCCCCTCTTTCTGCAGCACCTTCCTGCACACATAGCAGCAGGTCTAGAAGATCAATCCATTCATAGAAACCTATCACCACACACAAATTGCCTTTCCGGGTTTTAAAGCCAAATGTGCTTAATGTATGAATTGCAAGGCTGTGCAATTGCTTTGGATAAAATCCAAAACAAATCAGGGGCGTTCTGTAGTTGGTTTTTAATAAAACAGGAGGCAAGCCAAGGGGAGAAAGTAGAAACAAAGGGCTTGGGAACATGCATCTTAAACGCTGTCTCTTCCGTCCTCTACTCCCCACCCCCCGCTTGCCTATGCTTTTTGTTGTTTAGTCATTTAGTCGTGTCCGACACTTCATGACTCCATGGACCAGAGCACGCCAGGCACTTCTGTCTTCCACTGCCTCCCGCAGTTTGGTCAAACTCATGCTGGTAGCTTCGAGAACACTATCCAACCATCTCGTCCTCTGTCGTCCCCTTCTCCTTGTGCCCTCAATCTTTCCCAACATCAGGGTCTTTTCCAGGGAGTCTTCTCTTCTCATGAGGTGGCCAAAGTACTGGAGCCTCAGCTTCACAATCTGTTCTTCCAGTGAGCACTCAGGGATGATTTCCTTCAGAATGGATAGGCTTGATCTTCTTGCAGTCCATGGGACTCTCAAGTCTCCTCCAGCACCAAAATTCAAAAGCATCAATTCTTCGGCGATCAGCCTTCTTTATGGTCCAGCTCACACTTCCATACATCACTACTGGGAAAACCATAGCTTTAACAATACAGACCTTTGTCAGCAAGGTGATGTCTCTGCTTTTTAAGATGCTGTCTAGGTTTGTCATTGCTTTTCTCCCATTTCCTTCTAAGGAGGACGCCAGGAGGGAAAGAAGGACAGCTGAGAGCAACGCCGGTACTGTCATTGGAAGGACTGTCATATTGCCTGCACCCTGTGCATATTAGCCCCACGTTTTCAGGGCTCTTACCAAAGGGCACCACTGCATTCCCTTTGAGTTCCATGCAGCTATTTAGCTCAAAAGACCAAGGGGTAGGGCAGCACAAACTTTTCAAAAATGAAATAACTTTAAAGGTGCCTAGAGAGTAGCAGATGGTTGAGTGGTGCTCACCTAACCTCTTGACCGCTGAGTCGCTGTTGCTTACTGGGAGGGGCGATGCGACAGGGAGGTTAGCAGGGTACAAACACATTGTTGGGAGTGCTAGTTTGGTTCTATGGGTGTATTTGTAAGCAGACACTGGGAGGTCAGGTGAACACTGCTGTCCCACTATACTATCTGCTAGTATGCTCTGCACAAAATTGTCTGGACTTATTTGACTCAAATTAGGCAGGCTCCATCCCATCGGAAGGGGATGTTAAAAAAGCAAAATACAAAACAAAATACAGTGGTACCTTGGGCTACATACGCTTCAGGTTACAGACGCTTCAGGTTACAGACTCCGCTAACCCAGAAATAGGACCTCGGGTTAAGAACTTTGCTTCAAGATGAGAACAGAAATCGTGCTCCGGCAGAGCGGCAGCAGCGGGAGGCCCCGTTAGCTAAAGTGGTCTTCAGGTTAAGAACAGTTTCAGATTAAGAACAGACCTCTGGAACGAATTAAGTACTTACGGTAACCCGAGGTACCACTGTATAGAGGGTTGTTGTGATTCTCCCATTTTAAATTAACGGGGAATGCAAACAAAGTCTTGTATATGAAATAAAACATCCCCATGAAGCAGACTTCCCAAACAAAGTAACACATGAACCACATGTATGTGTCTATGTACAGTATGTGTAGGCGGGGTTGTTTGTGTGTGTTAATTGCACTACCCTCACGAATTTGCCTCTTACAGAGAGAGATTCACAACAGCACACACTCTAACTGATTTTGCCTTAGTTCTTAGCACAGCCCGCCATGCACAGCTGTTTGTTGTGCTTATTATTTAGTTGTTTTGCTCTTTGTTTGTTCCTGGGTTGTTGAGCTTGGCATTTTTTTTATTTTTTATTTTAGGCTGCTTATTCTAGGTTGTGATCAATTCCTTTGTCCTCCTTTGGCGGGATGATCTGTAATGCGTTTATTAATCTCTTGGCAACCTTCAGAAGCTGCTATCATCTTGTCTTGGGCTTTTTTCTCTTTGTACATGTGTTTAGAAGTTCCCTCCATTATAGTTCTTTATTCTCCATTCATCTTATCCTTAAGGCTATTTAACTTGTTTTTGAATTCACAGCTCTTCAATACATTTCAGATTTCCTTTGTTACAGGATGCAAACTGTATTCCCTGCTGTATCATCTCTAAGAGTTTTTTGACCTTTGAAGTTGCACTACAGAATAAGATTATCAGGTGTCTCCTGCTTAGGGATGCAGAGGTTTTATTCTATCCATATTGATGACATCCAGGTTGTCTGCTTCCCTACGTCCATTGAAACATCTGCTTCTTCCTTTGAATACTAATAGTTGTATTTAGTTCTAGCCCTACAGTGCAGGGGCTGGCATGTCTGCTAAGGATGGAAGTTGCCAGGATGCCAAGAGAATACTGGTTTAGATGATTTTGAATCCTCCTCCTCCTCCTTCTTTTTATGCTTTTTCTTTTGCAAATTCTGTGTGCGACTTGAAGCTGTTTAATGGCCAATTACAAATGTTTTGTTTATAAAGAATTCGCGGATGAGTGTCGAACACTGGCTTGTTTGTGTGATAAAAATAACATTGGGCTTCAAACTGTAGACAGAAGCTTGCTCTCCAAAATGAGTTCTAGAATATGTGGGTGTCTGTAATTTCCAGGTGTGGAAGATTCATGTGCTGACAATTATCATGTTGCTATTTATTTATTTATTTTATTTATTTATTTTCAAGTATGCAGGTGAGCACATTATGCAAATTATCTAAAATGTGTGCATCCGTTCTAAGGACAACTGCTCCCATGCACTGAAAGGAATCGCACAGAGGGAATCCCTAAAGGCAAAATGACAAGTAGCAACATATGCAGGGGACCATCGAGGATAGTAATGGTAAATACACCATAAGTCAGTCCTTATCAGTTCATAAAATACAAAATATAAATCCAGGTGAGCAATATCATCTGCTGATGAGATTATGGGTACATTCAGAAGTGGGGAATATTGCATTAGGTTTCCTGAATATAATACAAGCACATATGTCCCATTTTCTAACATTCTTTTCATACCGTGCTGTGGTCTAAACTACTGAGCTTCTTGGGCTTGCCGATCAGGTCAACGGTTCGAATCCCCATGACAGAGTGAGCTCCCGTTGCTCTGTCCCAGCTCCTGCCAACCTAGCAGTTCAAAAACACACCAGTGCAAGTAGATAAATAGGTACCGCTACGGCAGGAAGGTAAACGGCGTTTCCATGCGTTCTGGTTTCCTTCATGGTGTTCCATTGCGCCAGAAGCGGTTTAGTCATGCTGGCCACATGACCTGGAAAGTTGTCTGTGGGCAAACACCTGCTTCCTTGTCCTGAAAGCGAGATGAGCGCCGCAACCCCATAGTTGCCTTTGACTGGACTTAACTGTCCAGGGGTCCTTTACCTTTTAAAATTATCTGTTGAAATATGAAAATGTGGCTTTTTGATAGACATGCCAGCATGTCACCCTATGTTCCATTCACACCAGTGGGTGTGGTATTGCACAACAATGAGTCTCACTGGACAATGTCATTACTCCCCCAGTTTTCCACATATGTGTGCTTCTGTTCCCCTATGGCTCACTCAAGAAAACTGCAGGAAAGAACTTTCTGATGGTGTGCCACCCCCCACCCCCCCCACCCAATTTCATCACTTTACTCTTAGAATTTTCTGGGTTAATAGGGTTGTGAATGGATTATTTCTGGAACCAATTAACATGCAAATGAGCACGAAACGTCCACTGGATTGCCACAAGTGGCTTCAACACCATGTGAAAGCTCAAATAATAACAGAAAACAGTAGGGGACATTGAGGAAGCAGAATAAACTGCCATGTGAACGTAACCTATATCTCCATTGTAATCTTTTGTGATATGTTATACTGTTTCAAACTTTCGCCAAAGCACATTTCCCTTAGCTGGCCATTGCTGCCTTGAAAACATCCCTTACTCTCCTCTTTTCTTTTACCTATCAGACTTGTAGTTTAATTCCAAGGCACAAGATGCCTATTATTGGTTTCCACAAACCCAATCATATTTCCCACCAACATTTCCCTCACTCCAATAATATCAAGAACAAGCAATAGCATTGTTTACTTGTGTCTAATTGGAAACGCGGTAGACAAAATAATCATCTCTGTATTCTAAGGCTTGTCTTTGTACTTTGTACTTTAATTTAGCTGCAGTGGGAATGCATTACAAAAAAGCCAGTAGTTTCTCTTCACAATTGCTATTATCATGGAGAAACAGCCCTTGCTACCCTGGTTGAGTCTTAACAATAATACAGCATGTGAAACATTCAGGCCAACTACAAGGTTATGTAAAGTGGCTAAGTGGCAGGCTTGGAGGGCATCACAAGATGTAGCTATGATGCAACAATGACAGCAATGATGGCATCAAAGGATAAGGCTCTTTGTCATAACTGATGTTATGACAACATAAGGATGTTCCAAACCTGTTTTGAATAAGGGTGCACATCAGATAATGAATCCCTAACTGAAGTGGGCCTCTTTGGATAAATTTGGGACATGCCTAAGCCAAAGTGGGAACACTTCAAAGTACCTCAAATCAAAGGAGGGAGCTCTAAAGTGCTTTGAAAAGATTTCTCCCCAAGTTTGCAATCTAAGGAAAATACCATGATGGAGGGGTAAGAGGGAGCTCAATTCTGACTTATAGGTCTAGCTTAAAATCAGGGGGGAATATTTTATCAGGGCTGTGGAGATGGGATTTTGAAGTAATGTATCACCTTGTTCTTGTTTCATCTTCATCCTGTGCCAAATGTCTGCATATCCGCTCCTGTCAAATCAGCTTCACACTTAGTTTATGTGACTTTTGGTGCCAATTGAGCAGAACACAACACAGAAACTCTTTTTTTGCATTCATCATAACTCCCTAGTTCCTGTCCCTATCTTTCTGAAATATTGCAGTTTATTTTCTTAGGGACACCTCTACAATGCATGTCATTTTCATAATAAAATTGTTGCCCACAAACCTACAAGGGGAAACATACATCAATTTTAGTCTTTGCCCCATTCCAAATCAAACCTGCCTAGCACAAAAATCTCTACTTTAGCAGGTTTCTTAACCAGGGGTAACTCTTTCATGTATGTTTTTCTCATACAATGTGTACATAAAACAATAGGGGGTGTTAATGGAATCCTTTTGTAACCATCCCAAAACTACAGACATTCAGGAAACCACTGAAGTGAACCTTCTAAAATTTGGCAGTACTCATCCTGTCAAAGGGGGCTAGGTTGCCTGCACATTTCATCCATTTCTGTTAGAAAAATACAACAGTTATGGATAGGTTCTTCTTCTTCTTCTTCTTCTTCTTCTTCTTCTTCTTCTTCTTCTGTCTGAAGCTTGAACTCAATAGCATTTGGGCCCTCTAGAACTCCCACCAGCCCTAGCAAGAATGGCCAATGACCATGGGTCATGGGAGCTGTAGTTCAGCAAGATCTGGAGGGCCAAATGTTCCCGACACCTGATCTATATCCAGAAATATGCAAGCAGTAAGCCTGGGAGTTACATTATATGGCCCGTAAGAGAGAGAGAGAGAGAGAGAGAGAGAGATGTTAAAGTGGGGGGGGGGGGGAGCCACATCTGATGATTTCTGAAAAGGAATTAGGGGAGTGGTCTAAGATGAGATACAGCCTGCTGGTTATGTGGAGGACAAAAAAAAGTTCCACTTTTTTTCTTTCTTTCTTTTATAGAAAAGTTTCCATAAGAGAAACAGGATATAATGCAGCTGGGACAGAAAGAGAAATGGACTGAAAGTGCAAACAGAGAAGATTAATCATAAATGTTCCATTGGCTTTTTGATATTAACAGCTGCCCTTGGCAAAGGTTTTCATTCAGCATCAGCAGGACTGGCCTAGCCCCGATAACAGTAGTACCTGGCTCAAAATACTTGTGAAAAACTCCCAAGGTTGTTTTTCTTATCATACTATCTTCAGGGAGTTTTAGTTCCACTTCCATCAGCACCAAGCTCACTATCTCGTTCCCCTATTTCAACCTTTGCCCAGAGCACAAATGCACCTTTAGAAGTAAATGGACCAAGATTTCTAAGTAAACTTTCAACCCAATTCTATACATGTTCATTTGGAATGAAGTCCTGCTGAGGTCCTCTGAAGTTACTCCCACGGTGTGGCTAGTATTGCAGGCTTAGAAAACGTTTCATGGATTAGGCTACCTGTGCAACATCCGTCAGATTACATTCCCTCACATGAACACACAGCAGTAGAATTCTGTCCCTTCTGCTGTGCTGCAGATGCCCTTACATTTCTCAGATATGGGCCAAAATTTTGCATGGTCAGGGCTCCGTGGGATTGGTGAAACTAAGGCCCCAACTGCACTCTATATTTGAAGCAGAATCATACAACTTTGAACAATCATGGTTTCCCCCCCAAATTGACTCTTAATACATTGGAACTATATGTAATAAAATAATACTACAGTAGCAGCAAATAAAAAGCAAAATTATTCACCAGAGGCAGGGAACTATTTATGATTAAGTGCCTTCCTAAAGAGTGGGGATTTCGATACCATATTAAACATTTGAAAAGATGGAGCCTGGTGGATCTCCTGGAGATGGATTCTAGTTGAGGGGGTCGTCTTGAACTCTCCCACCCTCATTCCTGCAGAACAGGAAATTGAAGGCCACATTTTGTCAAGTCCAATGGGGCTCAGATGGGAGTGTGCTTCTAGATGCATAGCCAGACCGCATATGAAAGCACACCCCACCACTCTTGTTGGAACTTGGTGTTTTAAGTATCGCTTATATTCCATGAATGAAACACTGTAGTATTCACTGCAGATATGCATATTTCAGCTCTTTTTGAACAGGGAGCCTATATTACTTACTTTTTCACATTACTGACCTGGAAGGCCAGTATAATGGACTAAATTCATTTTGAAATATAGTGCATTAAAAGAAAAAGAAAAACTTTCCCCTTTCCTATTCCCCATTACCCTCCTGAAAGAAAATGAGCAGTATGAGTAAAAATGTGCGCCAACTTCAAGAGCTAAGTATGCCAAGTTGAAGCCTAGAGCACATTTTTACAACTGATTTATAAGTCCCTGAACTCTGCCTGGAAAAAGGACTTTGTGGTCTGCAATAACCTCTCTTTTTCTCTTTCCCCCTCCTCTGTCTGAATCACTTTGTATCTGATTTAGGCACTTATAATTTCCAGCTTGGGATTTGGCATACAAATTTTGCACTGCTTTGAAACCTTCTTTTCTCCAATGCATATTTCATGACTTTCTTATTCTCTAAACCCCAAGCTCTCTTTGCACAAATTCCTGAAACCCAAACTCAGAACCTCTGCGGTATACTTATCAAACTGGAGATGGTGTCATTCTAAAAAAGCTGTCCCTGACTTTAATGAGTGATCTAACAAAGAAAGAGAGAAAACTTTTGAACATTTTTTTTAAAAAAGAAAGGAGGTGACACCAAAATGTAGGGATAGGATGATGTAAGGCTTTTGTACAAATGATTACTGCTGTGCAGTAGTAGAGCAACTTCCCTTTGCTTAACTGCTACAGTGGCATTTACCCTTCTACTGTACAGAAATCATAGAGTGGGTGGATTTTCTGCAATTGCAGCTGTTTCCCGGGTCCAAATGAGACAATTTAGGCATTCTAAATCCCTCACATGATGAGGGATGAGAACACTGGTTCTGCCTTCATGTAGCTAGACCCCCACCTCCAGTTTTAATTGTATAGGTTCCTCACATGGCGTAGAACTCTGGTTTTCCAGGGTGCAAAATTGTGCCAGGAGCCTAAACCAGGAGAGCAGATACCCTGCTTACGAAGCTATCCAGCTCACAGAGGGCAATGGGGATAGCAGCCCGAGGTTTGTGAGTTGCTGACTTCCGTCTTTCTCAAAAGACAATGGAGTGTGCCTCTGGGGGTGATGTCAAACCGCTGGAGAATCACAGTGCCCACTGTGGCTACAGAGACCAGTAACTCATAACTGCTGTCTCTCGCATTGTTTTTGCTGTGTTAGCAGCACCGAAGTCACCTCTCCAAGGTGGTGTGTATGGAGGTCCTGGGCTGCCCAGACACCAAGACACCTCTCTTGGTCTCACTGATGTGGTCCAAAGGAAAGCAGAGCAATATATGTGACACCAGCTTGGCCGCATGAGTTGCTGGAAGGAGGCAGACTTAAAGGGTTAGTGAAATGGACTGAAGTAGAAGTACAAACAGCACTGTAAATTTCGGATTGTTTTGCCCACCCAGCGAATGCTGTGACATGGAATCTTTGGGCCCATCAGAACAAGTCATCAGAACAAGTCAGAGACTATGGAAGTTATAGTCCAGCAACATTTGAAGACCCACATTTTATCCATCCCTGGACTAAAGCTTACCAAACTGCAGCAGCGCCAATGCTGCTGTGGCCTTCATTTGGCCATCCAGATGTTGTTGGACTAAAGCTACCACAGTCTGCAACCATTGGCTATGTTGTCCTAGGGTGGTGGGAGTTGGGAGTCCGAAACAGCTGGAGGGCAATAGGTTCACTATCCCCCCATAAGAGTTACATGAAGGCGAATCTCTTCATGCATTAGAAGCAAGTGATTGACCAATAAAACCAGAATAAGACCAAAAGGATGAAGGAGAAATTAATTTAAAATAGTTCAAAAACTGCAATGGGCTTGGGTGGAAAGAGGAATGTGCTACTTAGCAACAGGTATGTGGAAAACTAGCAACAACATATGCAGACATCTAATTTTGCATCTCCTTTTTAGGGAGATCTGTTGCTCGGTAAATCAAAATTGGTTTGATTGAGGACCATGCTGAGACACAAAGGATTGTGTGGGGTGGGCATTATAGGCAAAAGCAACTCCATATTTCTGGAAAGCTAGTTGTACATTTCAGCAATGCATTTGAGAGGTCTTGTGCAACTTGTCGATTCATTCAGTTCAATTCAGTGGAAGGGATCTGTGCTTTCTTCACAAGGTGTTCAAATCACTGGAAGTGGGCAGAAGGATTTATTCTCTAACCTTAGGAAGAAGTGAGGGAGGTTTGAGACGGATTGTCTCCCCACCCTCTGGCCAACATGCCCTGTGAAGAGGAAGAAATGTGTGAGGCAGGTCAGGCAGGCAGATGTCCCACCAGGGCCTGATCTAGTCAGCTTGTTCCCTTCTCTCTCCCACTGCCCAATTTTGCACGGTATATCATTTGTTTTAATACTTTAAAACTGTGAACTGCCTTGGCAGTAAGGCAGTATAGAAACACAATGGTTGATGATGAGGAGGAGGAGGCAGGGAGCTTCAGTTGAACTTTGTGGATTTCATTAAAGCTCTCCCCCACCCCATAATTTGAACACTGCTTGGGAAAGTTGTCCTGGAGTTGGAAGCAAAATATATTCTCTACAGCTTTATTTTGACACACTTTTTCAAATCATTATATAGAGCAGTAGTTGAATTCAGGTGAACTGGAAACACAGTTTCCACATGCTTTGAGATACAAATGAAAACAGACCCTCTCTGGTAGATCCTTCCCCCCTCTTTTCCCTTTCCTTTTGCAGTTTCACAAAATTACCACATAGCTTTGCAGCCTTCTCACCCCCGACCCCAGAACATCAAATGAGTAAGTGGACTTGGGAAATTGCCTTGCATCAGAGTCAAGAGAGTTACAGTCCTCTCTCTGTTCTCCTATACTAGTTGATGACTTCTGTTGTATGAGAATGGAAAGCCAGGAGTCGAGGCTCAGAGAACAAAACTGCGGTGGACAATGACACTCTGGCCTCTGCGCTCAATGTGGCACAGCAATTTCAACATCTTTTCCATCTCCCTGCTTCCAAAAGTCAAGAAAATCAGTTTCCCTTCCACAGCTAACAGCCCTTAATAGCATCTCCCTGCACCATGTAGATAATAAGCTATATACAATTGCCACATTTCCTGCTCACTTATTGTTTCAATCAAGTAGCACAGGTTTAAGGTAAAATGTGTTGTGCTGATGCTACAGTGGCCTATTTGTTCCCTAGCCTCCGAAGGATGCATAACAATTCTGAAAGTTGGGGAGAAGTGTTCTATTTTTATTTATTTAAAATGTTTCTGTGCCATCCTCTATCAGATCAGATTCTAGGGCAGTATACAGCAGAGAAGAGAACAAATTGTTTAAAAACTTAATGTCTGGATTACCGTATTTTTTGCTCTATAAGACTCACCTTTTCCCTCCTAAAAAGTAAGGGGAAATGTGTGTGTGTGTTATGGAGCGAATGCAGGCTGCACAGCTATCCCAGAAGCCAGAACAGCAAGAGGGATTGCTGCTTTCACTGCGCAGTGACCCCTCTTGCTGTTCTGGCTTTTGAGATTCAGAATATTTTTTTTCTTGTTTTCCTCCTCCAAAAACTAGGTGCGTCTTCTGGTCTGGTGCGTCTTATAGAGCGAAAAATACGGTACCTTGTGTTCAGAATCACAATAACATACCCTTCAATGTTTTTCCAGTGAAAATAGGGACACCCAGTGGTATTTTTCTAGGAAAAGGATGTTGGAACTCACTGTGAACACCGCCTTCATTCTCTTAGAATGGCAATAACACGCACTTGAGAGGAGTCGGCATTGACTTCTGATGAGTTCTGGCCGGGGAAAAAGCCCTGGGGACGTCCTATTCCATACCCTCCAACTTTTTTCTGATATGGACATCCTACCATACCCTCCAACTTTTCTTCAATGAAAAAAGGGACGTCGTAAGGAAAAGTGAGACATTCTGGAATGAAATCAGAAACCGGGATTGTTTCTGTCAATCTGGGATTGTCGCTGGAAAATAGGGAATCTTGGAGGGTATGCAATAAAAGACAGCAGATGCAAGTGATTCAGGAATGATACAGGTTAAAACACTGAGCCAATATTTAAAAGGCCTAGGGGTCAACACAGGGTGCCACCACGATGCCGTAGTGAACTGAGCAGAATGGAAGGCAAGAGACAGCCAGGGTTGTGTGTGTGCAATTTTGGCCTCTCACAGAGCGCTGCTGAAATTTGAAAGACCAAAGTCTGCCCCTGCTGTTGGCCTACTATGAAAGGACAACCATGACTGACACAAAGATTTATGGGGAGGTTGCTGTGTGCTCAGGAGTAGCCTCACCAGTGAATAGGCAGGTTCCCATCATGGACCATGCTCCATGTCACATCTTAGTGGCAAAATGTGGTAGCTTTTTTAAAAAGTGTGAACGCTTTCTCAAACTCAGATCTCCTAGATCCACATCTGCTCTTCTGTCAGCTGGACTGAATGTCTATGATTCTGGTGTGGAGATGCCTGCTGCACTTAATTTTAGAATAAATGGGTTCTAAAATCCATCTCATTGGAATGCAGTAAAAACTTTCTCCCCTTGATGAAGGTTTTAATGTTGGTATGCATGGGATACATTAAATATAAATACATTCCATTTTTAAACATCAAGTTCGAGGACATTTTTATTTGGCTTTCTGATGTTACTGCTTTATTCTTCCTGCCCCACTTCCCAATATTTTGGGAGCCAAAAACAGGTAGTTCGTGGCTGACTTTGCACGTATGCGTGCCATGTCTATTGGTGAGAGGTCTGTTGGTGAGAAGTTGTGACTTTTGGATTTCTTCCAGAGTTGCACCACAGGGAGGAAGAGAATGTTGGGGGTATTGGTCATTCATTTTCAGAAAACTGTCTTCGTGAGTTTCTGCAAGTAAGATGAAACTCTGGCTGTGAAGCTGAATTGTTTACACGGGTTTACAAAAATAAGACAGTGAAGTCATGGACACGCACAGTGCGTTATATGAGTGTGACTAAGAGAGAGTTTAGGTTTTGATCTGCTGAGAGGATGCAAGCAGATCTGCCGCTGTGGGGATCCACAGCATTCTCTGTAAATAGCAAATAGTAATCTGCCTAGAACAATCGTGTGTTGCTCATCAATCAAGACTCAGGGCCGATTTCCTCATGCTTCACTGTGGACTGTATTTCAACTCTGCTTAATGCCTGGTCGGAAGTGTGCCGGGTAAATCTGTTTATAGCAACTTTCATGCCATAAACAGCCACAGAGAAGCTCATAAAAAGTGTCCTATAAACTAGGAACATTTGTTGCTGTTGTTTAGTCGTGTCTGACTCTTCGTGACCCCATGGACCAGAGCACGCCAGGCATTCCTGTCCTCAATCTTTCCCAACATCGGGGTCTTTTGCAGGGAGTCTTCTCTTCTCGTGAGGTGGCCAAAGTATTGGAGCCTCAGCTTCACGATCTGTCCTTCCAGTGAGCACTCAGGGCTGATTTCCTTCAGAATGGAGAGGTTTGATCTTCTTGCAGTCCATGGGACTCTCAAGAGTCTCCTCCAGCACCATAATTCAAAAGCATCAATTCTTCAGCGATCAGCCTTCTTTATGGTCCAGCTCTCACTTCCATACATCTGAAGTGAGAGCTGGAAGTGAGAACTAGGAACATACCTGAACTAAAAATGCAGATAGGACTGGGAAATACCTGTGATGTCAGGGTTTACCAAGGTTGTGAGGTGAACATTGGACTTCATTGGTTCTGGGTTGGATCATGAAGTTAAGGCCTCCTTCCATTTGTAGAACAACCTGAAATCCAGTGAAGGCTCATGCTGGTGGAGAGGTGGCAATATGATTTTGACAAATTCCACCTGCACTCCCCCACATCTAGGGAGTTCACATTTAGTTCACATTTAAAAGTGACTGTTCCTTATTTTCACTTTCCAAAGCAACATGCAAACTGAAACTCACCCACCCTTTGAAATTCACAGTCATCTGAATTTTGCAATGCAGTTCTCCAGCCATGTAATGTGCATTAAAATTCTTATATTTGTGAAAATGACAAAAAATGCATAGAGTAGGGGGAATTGTTTTGCCAAAATGTGTGTAATCAGAAATTCACTGGTTATTTTTCAAGAGCATATTAAAAATACCGTATTTTTCGCCCCATAGGATGCACCGGCCCATAGGACGCATCAAGTTTTTTTGGGGGGGAAATAAAGAAAAAAAATCTTATTCCCCCCCCAGGCGCTTGTGGGGCCGGCAGCGGGGAGAAGTGCTCTTCTCCCCGCCGCCCGCCTTCAGATCAGGTCCGGGGACAGCGGGGAGACGCGCTGCGCCTCCCCACTGTCCCCGGAGCTTGCAGGGCTGGCGGCGGGGTCTCCCCGCCGTCAGCCTCCAAACCACTTCGGGAGACAGTGGGATGGCGGCGTTCCGCCTCCCTCTGTCCCCCGACCTTGTGGGGCTGGCATTGGGGCTCTCCTGAAGCCTGGAGAGCGAGAAGGGTCGATGCGCACCGACCCCTCTCGCTCTCCAGGCTTCAGCGAAAGCCTGCATTCGCCCCATAGGACGCACACACATTTCCCCTTCATTTTTGGAGGGGAAAAGGTGCGTCCTATGGGGCGAAAAATACGGTAAATAAATCACAATTTGATGTGGAAACGTGGAGAACGGAACGTAAGAGTGGAAAAATGAAAAGCTGAGAGAACCCCAAATTGACAAATTTGCCTATCACTATCCATGTCATATTCCCTGGAAAAGACCCTGATGTTGGGAAAGATTGAGGGCACAACGAGAAGGGGATGACAGAAGACAAGATGGTTGGACAGTGTTCTCGAAGCTACGAACATGAGTTTGACCAAGCTGTGGGAAGCAGTGGAAGACAGGCATGTCTGGCATGCTCTGGTCATGAAGAGTTGGACATGACTACATGACTAAACAACAATCCATGTCATCCTTTCAGGCTGTTCTTGCGGAAACTTATGATGATATGGCAAAGTTAACATCCCCTTTTCCTCTTGTGGGAGCATCCTGTGAGCAGAGTTCTTCTCACGGGAAATCTGGATCCAAACCTGTATGTGTGTGTAGCAGAAAATCTCCAGGAACTCCCTGGCCAAACCCTAGGTAGCACTCTTAAGTTTGCAAAGCTCAGAGAGGTAGCATTTGAAACCTCTGCTACCATCTCAAGACAACCTTCTAAATCTACAGGTGATTGAAAAGCACTTGCCCTGAAATTGCCAAGGTAAAATATGGCTTGCTATATTCCGGTAAGTGACGGCGTAGGAGAATGAGGCTGCTATAGAAACAAGAGGAATCTTATGTTCCAATAGTGTGACAATGGCTGAAGGTCAGGCGCAGACATTTGATGAAAAAGAGCCTGACAGGTAAGTTTCCTTTTAAGTATTAATGACAGAAAAGAGAAGTGGAAAGGATAGCTCACTGCAGATACCTTGCTGGCTAATCACTAAAGTCATTCAGAAGATGACTGGGAGGTAGGGCACATTCCTCAACCATCACGACTGCATATGCATGCAAACTCCCTGTTTTAGAAGATATACACCGTTGAGACTGACTGATAATAGAATATATGACTGCTGAACTGCATGTGTAAAAAGAAAAAGAAAAAGCACAGAGAAGCTCAAAGAATACAGAAGTAGACTAGGCTTCCTTTCCTGCCCTGTTGAAAAAGGCTATTTCTACTGTGTGTGGTCTTATCAGTGCAGCCTTTGAGTCCTAAGTACTCTTGGAATAAAGCACAACTTGTCCTGGCCGTGCATAAGAATGAATTGCTCTTTGCCACTATGACATTCCAGACATCTGAGTTTACAATAATAAATATCTGCTAAGGCGGTTAGACAATCCAACATTGTGAGGGAAGATGTCTTTGGACTGGTTAGGAGAGCTGTGTGTCAATGGCTTCTCAGGAATTCTCTGATTTGTGGGCAGAGAAATTGTGGGAAGGGGGCACTAATTTGCCCAGGGGGAGGAAAAAAAACTCCAAATCTCCATTTCATGGTAGTGGGACTCATTAGTAGTAGTAGCAGCTGTAGCCCAGTTTCTTCTTTCCTCTTTATTCTTCTATTCTCTTTTCTCTGCAGCTACATAAGGCAGTGATAGCGACTTTTTTTGGCAACCTGGCAACCATTTTGCACACTCTGCAATGTCCCAGACACAACATTGTCCCAGGATGGTCCTGTGTAAATAATAATAATAATAATAATAATAATAATAATAATAATAATATGGCAGATGACGCTAAAAATGGTGAAGAATATTTTGAGAGAATTTTGCAAAGTATGCTTCTTTTTCTAGTGCAAGGTTGAGGAAAAAGAAAAATCTTTGGATTTTCCACCACCACTAAAAGAAAGGTCTTCTGGGAAATTTTGACTCAAATCTAGCATTTATTTATAAATTATGTAAAATCTAGACACTGAGATATGCCTCTGTTTCTTGTATTGTTGTTTTTTTGGGAGGGGGAATGGCCACACGAAAATTCACGCAGTTTACCAATATATCCATTTTTGCCTTGTATATGCATTTTTGTAAGAATCCACGTTTGAACATTAATTTCACCAATGTATGGATTTTAGGCATGCTTTCCCATTATATGCATACATTTGTACAGATTCTTTGGATATAGAACTGTATCACAAAATTCAAGGAAGTCCAAGTTCTGATGGTATTGTGTTTTGGGAGCACATATGGGCCTGCAAAGTGAAAAATTGGTAGATTCACCATAAAATGCAAATCAAATAAATTTCTCCCCTACTTGAAAGTAAGGCCTCACTCAATTTAGTAGGAGTAACAGAGCAATCATAAACATGTCTACTCAGAAGAAAGTTCTGTTGAATTTAATGGGACTTACTTCCAGGTAAATGAGGGTAGAAATGCAGCCTTAGCATACTGGCTTCTTTGGAAATAAGCCCCATTGAATTCCATGGAGCTTACAACTGAGTGAAATAAAGTGAATTGCACTGTTATTAACAGAATGCTGTATAGGACTGCAGCCTTCACCTTCCAAGATATAGTCTTTAACTAGTGCCCCCCTCAGTCTTTGTGAGGTGCTCTTTGAGCTGCCAGATGAATATATTTTATTTCCTGCATATTTTAACATTTTTGTACTATATAGTGTTTAATAATTTCTGGATTTTCCACAGTGTTTCAGCAATGAGTATGAGACTTGTGGCTGCCGTTGCGATTTCTCTGCTGTTCTTATGATACTTTTTGTTGTAGTTAATTATATGTTTTCAATTTCATTGTTAATAATGTTTGCTGCCCTGGGAATTCTAGTTGTTGAAGGATATACATTTATTAAACAAATCAGTAAATAAATAACAGTGCTGTAGCTAATGTAATGTGATTTCATGGTAGCAACTGAATTAGGCTAAGGTTCTCTTGAACAAGATGGTAAATAATAATAATAAAAATTTCCTAGATTACCTTGACCAGGGTTAAACATTGCCTATTTCTTCTTCTTCTTCTTCTTCTTCTTCTTCTTCTTCTTCTTCTTCTTCTTCTTCTTCTTCTTCTGGCTGTTAGAACTCATATTCTTATGCTGCCCACCTAACCACAATGTTTCTTCCTGACAGAAATCAAAGAAATGTACCTGACATTTGTCATGTGAAGGAGACAGTGGTTCTTCTCTCTGATGAGATGGAGAAGGTGTCAAGGTGACTCCTGGCTGCCCAGGGCACAGCAGGCAAATCTGCTTAGCTTCAACATCCATCTCCATGCCCCCCTAACAGGTATTTAGTATAAGGTAAGTGACTGAAGGGTGTGGGAGTCCATAGGCAAGCAAATGGAAAGAAGAAGCCCCATGGACAGGCATTTGCATGGCAGGCTCAAATAAATCCACCCTGACAGTGGAAATGCCTAGAGAATGTTTCAGCAGAGATATGCTAGCGGAGAGGCAGTGAGACCCAGAGGTTCCTTTTAAATCACAGCTCAGCGGCGGACAAAGTGTTGATCTGTGTGACTCAACTTTGCTCAGGTTGCATGGTAAATTCTAGCTGTGCGGTGAAGGAGTTGTCAGGCTGTGGCCTACCACAGTCAAATATAATTTCATTGTGTAGTGAGGGCGGCGGTGGCGGGGGATCCCATCCTTTCACAGTTTGCTAAAAAAAATGGATGTGTTCCCATAATGCACTTAGTTTAGGCCAGGGGTGCCCAAACTTTTCTTTTCTGCCAAAATTTTTTTATTCATTTTATAACACAAATAAACAGCACAAACAGGAAAACAAACAACAGAAACAGATTCTTGTCTTATCCTTATTTTTTTCTAAACATTGTTAGGTGAGCTTCCCCAAGTCCCCCCATCAGATTTTCATTTTACCTCATCTTTAGCAGGTTACATATATCATAATTTCTAAACATTTTTTTAATCACACTTACTTTAACCATAAAAATCTTCACATTTTATCACTTGCAAATAATACTATTTAAAAAACACTGTCTTTTACTTCTAACCCTACAGCCTAAATCCACTTCCAAAGATATTCTAAGATTTAAATATTAACATATTTTTTCAAATATTCCTTAAACTTCTTCCAATCTTCTTCCACCATCTCTTCTCTCTGGTCTCAAAGTCTCCTGGTCAGTTCGGCAAGTTCCATATAGTCCATCATCTTCATCTGCCATTCTTCTATATTTGGTAAATCTTGTTTCTTCCAGTTCTTCGCTAGCAATATTCTAGCAGCTGTTGTGGCATACAGGAAAAAAAAAGTAACATCCTTTTTGGGGATTTCACCCCCCACTATACCAAGTCAAAAGACTTCTGGTTTTTTAATAAAAGTGTTTTTCAACACTTTTTTCAGTTCATTATAAATCCTTTCCCATAAGTCTTTTGCCTTGGGGCACGTCCACCACATGTGGTAAAAGGTTCCTTCTTTTTCCTCTGCATTTCCAGCATTTATTATCATGAGTATGATACATTTTTGCTAATTTCACTGGTGTTAAACACCATCTATACATCATTTTCATCAAATTTTATCTTAATACATTACAAGCTGTAAATTTAATTCCTTTTTTCCACAATTTCTCCCAATCCACCACCCAAACATTTTCCAAGCAGGGCCAGATTTGATGAAGTGAACATGTGTGGGGGCTGACCAAACTTGTTGAGCTTTTTTAAGGATTTTACCCCAAAGTTGCTGAGCTTTTTTTAGGATTTTACTCCAGGACATATGCCACTGGGACCGGATTAAGTCGACCAGCGGGCTGGATTGGGCCCCTGGCCCCTGAAACAGACTTTGGACATGCCTGATTTAGGCACTTCCCTAATGGGATGCCATCCTATGTGTTATGTATAAAATACAGTGGTGCCCCGCAAGACGAATGCCTCGCAAGACGAAAAACTCGCTAGACGAAAGGGTTTTTCGGTTTTTGCGTTGCTTCGCTAGACGAATTTCCCTATGGGCGTGCTTCGCAAGACGAAAACGTCTTCCGCTTTTTTCTTAAAGCCGCTTGAAGAGGCGCAGTTGCGACAGACCGTGCTTTGCAAGACGAAAAACATCGCAAGACGAAAAGACTCGCGGAATGAATTAATTTCGTCTTGCGAGGCACCACTGTATTTAAAATTGGGACTGGAGGTTACTAAGTATTTCTCCGCTAACTCGGGGTCTGTCGCACACATGGCTGGCTCACCGTTTAAAGGGGAGCCCCAGAAAAGGTGCGTCCCTCCCCTCTACTCATGTTGAAAGTGTGGATTTTTATGCGTTCAGACTGAGGAAACAGAAAGCAGATGGCGGTCATTCTGCTTGTGTGCCTGTTACCCAAAAGGCAGTTCAGTGATGACAGAGGGTGGGAAGCATAGAATCATAGAATCATAGAATCATAGAATCATAGAGTTGGAAGAGACCACAAGGGCCATCGAGTCCAACCCCCTGCCAAGCAGGAAACACCATCAGAGCACTCCTGACATATGGTTGTCAAGCCTCTGCTTAAAGACCTCCAAAGTAGGAGACTCCACCACACTCCTTGGCAGCAAATTCCACTGTCGAACAGCTCTTACTGTCAGGAAGTTCTTCCTAATGTTTAGGTGGAATCTTCTTTCTTGTAGTTTGGATCCATTGCTCCGTGTCCGCTTCTCTGGAGCAGCAGAAAACAACCTTTCTCCCTCCTCTATGTGACATCCTTTTATATATTTGAACATGGCTATCATATCACCCCTTAACCTCCTCTTCTCCAGGCTAAACATGCCCAGCTCCCTTAGCCGTTCCTCATAAGGCATCGTTTCCAGGCCTTTGACCATTTTGGTTGCCCTCCTCTGGACACGTTCCAGTTTGTCAGTGTCCTTCTTGAATTGTGGTGCCCAGAACTGGACACAGTACTCCAGGTGTGGTCTGACCAGAGCAGAATACAGTGGCACTATTACTTCCCTTGATCTAGATGTTATACTCCTATTGATGCAGCCCAGAATTGCATTGGCTTTTTTAGCTGCCGCGTCACACTGTTGGCTCATGTCAAGTTTGTGGTCAACCAAGACTCCTAGATCCTTTTCACATGTACTGCTCTCAAGCCAGGTGTCACCCATCTTGTATTTGTGCCTCTCATTTTTTTTGCCCAAGTGCAATACTTTACATTTCTCCCTGTTAAAATTCATTTTGTTTGTTTTTGCCCAGTTCTCTAATCTGTCAAGGTCGTTTTGAAGTGTGATCCTGTCCTCTGGGGTGTTAGCCACCCCTCCCAGTTTGGTGTCATCTGCAAATTTGATCAGGATGCCCTTGAGTCCATCATCCAAGTCGTTGATAAAGATGTTAAATAAGACCGGGCCCAAGACAGAACCCTGTGGCACCCCACTAGTCACTCTTCTCCAGGATGAAGAGGAACCATTGATGAGCACCCTTTGGGTTCGGTCAGTCAGCCAGTTACAAATCCACTGAGTGGTAGCAGAGTCAAGACCGCATTTTACCAGCTTCTTTACAAGAATATCATGGGGCACCTTGTCAAATGCCTTACTGAAATCAAGGTAGGCTATATCCACTGAGTTCCCTTCATCTACCAGGCTTGTAATTCTGTCAAAAAATGAGATCAGGTTAGTCTGACATGACTTATTTTTCAGAAATCCATGCTGACTATTGGTGATCACAGCATTCCTTTCTAGGTGCTCACAGACTGTTTGCTTAATGATCTGCTCCAGAATCTTCCCTGCTATTGATGTCAGACTGACTGGGCGGTAATTATTTGGGTCCTCTCTTTTCCCCTTTTTGAAAATAGGGACAACATTTGCCCTCCTCCAGTCTGCCGGGACTTCGCCTGTTCTCCAGGATTTCTCGAAGATGACTGCCAGTGGTTCTGAGATCACATCTGCCAGTTCTTTTAATACTCTTGGATGCAGTTCATCTGGCCCTGGAGACTTGAATACATCTAAACTAGCCAAATATTCTTGTACTGTCTCCTTAGTTATTCTGGGCTGTGTTTCCTTTGCTGAATCATTTGCTCCAAATTCTTCAGGTCGGGCATTGTTTTCTTTATCGGAGAAGACTGAGGCAAAGAAGGCATTGAGGAGTTCAGCCCTTTCTGTGTCCCCTGTTTGCATTTCACCATCTTCTCCTCTGAGTGACCCCACTGTTTCTTTGTTCTTCCTTTTGCTACGAACATACCCATAAAAGCCTTTTTTGTTGCTTTTAACCTCTCTAGCAAGCCTGAGTTCATTCTGTGCTTTAGCTTTTCTGACTTTGTGTCTACACGTGCTGGCTATTTGTTTGAATTCCTCTTTGGTGGTTTCCCCCCTTTTCCATTTTTTGTACACATCCTTTTTTAATCTTAATTCAGTTAAAAGTTCTTTAGATAGCCACCCTGGCTTCTTTAGGCACCTTCCATGTTTCCGTCTCATTGGTATTGCCTGACGTTGTGCTTTTACTATCTCCCTCTTAACAAACTCCCAGCCATCATGAACTCCCTTTCCTTTTAGTATTGCTGTCCATGGGATCTCACCCAGCACTTCCCTAAGTTTTATGAAGTCGGCTTTCTTAAAGTCAAGAAATTGAGTCCTAGTATGCTTGGCTGCTCCTTTCCGCTGTATAGTAAACTTCAGAAGAGCATGATCACTCGCGCCTAATGATCCTTCCACTTCTACCCCACTAACCAGGTCATCAACATTGGTTAGGACCAGATCTAAAATGGCTGTTCCTCTTGTTGCTTCTCCCACTTTCTGGACAATGAAGTTGTCTGCAAGGCCAGTGAGGAATCTGTTTGACCTTATGCTCTTGGCTGAGTTTGACGTCCAACAAATATCCGGGTAATTGAAGTCCCCCATTACTACTATCTCCCTTCCTTTTGCACCGGCAAGCAACGGCAAGCCACCTACCATTTTGAATTCCCCACAATGCACTGCGTTTTAGAGATCTTAGTCCCTGTCAGCTGCCCAAGTGTGCTGGGTGAGTTCACCAACTCCGCTAGGATAACTCATACAGGAGTTCAGAAGGTTATATTTTCTCATCCAACAAAGTTGTGGCAGCAGAAATTTCCTTTCCCCCTCCAAAACAAGACGCTAACATTTCACAAGCAATCTCTTTCTCTTTTCAAATAAGTTCTGTATTGTAGCATTCAATAGCCATTCACTTGGGATGCGCAAGTGTATTATTATCTCTAATTTTTAATGTTGGAGTTCAGATTTAATGATGATTAATCCAATTAGGCTGCCTGTTCCGGTATTAATAGCTCAGGACTATTTTTAAGTACCTCTCATTTTGACTTCCCTCACGTGTGCTTGGAATGTTTCAATTTTCAAAGGCTACACCAGCTTAGATTACTCCTGTTAGTGTAAAACCAATGTGTAGGAATTAAACATTATTGCCCTGATCGCTGCTATGCTGCATTACAAGAAAAAATAGGCTTCTGTCTACAAAACCCCCTTTTTAAAGATGGGAAACTGGTGCTAAGTTCCAAAAGGTGTCCAATTCCTAGGGCTGCATGCACAATTCTATCCCTGGATACTATGAATATGGGTCAAATAAAATGGCTGAAGAGGTTTTCACTGGCAACATCAAGAACCTGTTTTTTTTTTTTTTATTAAAGATTTTCTTGGGTTACAAAAGTACATACATTGTCCCTATTTTCAGATCAGAGATGACCTGTTTTAGAAGGAAAGGGATGTCAGCAACTCTGCTTATCAGAGGCAAGGATTCCCCTATTCACTGTGGCAGTATATCTGGCTGGCAGATGAAATTGTAATCATCTTCCCTTCAACATGTCATTTGTATAAAACAGAAATCTAAACACAGGTGTTATTATTTAGATGCCAAAATAATTTTGCGTTTCTGAAAAGAGGAACTCCTGTGCAACATCCCCCCCCCCACACGTAATGCACTCCCTTGCTTTTGCCATTAGGTGGCGCCGTGGGCTTAGCTGGCTATTGCGTCCTTGTGGTTGTCGTTGCTCCAAAGGCTTTGTCAGGGGCCAGATAGAGCTCAAAACAGTTTTATTTCTATGCTCTCCCTCAAGCTTCACCAGTTTATTCTAGTATTGTATTTAAATTGTCTAGTCAATGATGGATTCCCTGACGTTTTGCAAGGAATCAGCCAATTCTGTTCATCTCATCGGAATAGGTGTGGTGTTTCTTTCTAACTCAACAAATGAGCTGTAGATGGAATCTCCCAAACAATATTTCCAATACCATTATTAGTTCTGTCAATTATCACACCTACCTGCTTAACATGTACCTTCACAGGGCTCCCCCCCCCCCCGCAGCCTGAACTCACCAGAACTCAGTCCTGGCACCTCTTGGTGGGTGCCATTGCCATTACAAGTGAATAAGGGAGCCCTTGGTGATGAGCTCTGACACCTCTTTTCCTAGAAAAATAGAATTGTGCCTTCATTCTATGGATGGTGCTGCCTTTTACTGAGTCAGACTATTGGTCTACCTCCTTGTCCCCAGCACTGAGCCTTTTGGGCTTGCCGATCGGAAGGTTGGAGGTTTGAATCCCCATGACAGAGTGAGCTCCTGTTGCTCTGTCCCAGCTCCTGCCAACCTAGCAGTTCAAAAGCACACCAGTGCAAGTAGATAAATAGGTACCGCCGTGGCAGGGAAGGTAAACAGCGTTTCCATGAGCCCTGGCTTCCGTCACGGTGTCCTGTTGTACCAGAAGCAGTTTAGTCATGCTGGCCCGGAAAGCTGTCTGTGGACAAATGCCGGCTCCCTCGGCTTGAAAGCGCCACAACCCCATAGTCGCCTTTGACTGGACTTAACCATCCTGGGGTCCTTTACCTTTTACCTTTACTCAACAACTGTCCTGGATTAACGGGGCATCACATTCTTTGGCAGCCATTTTGGGTGCCATATTCTCATGCAATTTGGGGATGCAATCTCATGCAGGTCACATGACTTGAGCAGGAGGGTGGTCCTGGAAGATGGCGTCCTGGTTTTCTCCTGTATCGTGTTGGAGGGTAGGCCAGCTCAGCATTGTCTTCTCATTGACAGGCAGCAACACTTCAGGGTTTCAAACGGGGGACATTTCCAGCTCTTATCTGGGGCATCTGTGGAATGAACCAGGGACTGTCTGAAGGCAAAGTGATGCGCTATCACAGAGCTATGGCCCTTTGCATACTTGTTTGGGTACACGTGTAAGGCTTGTGGTGCAGTGGTTAGAGTGTCGGACTACAACCTGGGAGAACAGGGTTTGAATCACTACTCAGCCACGCAAGTCATTGGGTGACCTTGGGCCAATCACTGGCTCTCTGGCTAACCTACCTCACAAGATTGTTGTAGGGATTAAATGAGGAGGAGAACATCACCTTAAACTCCTTGGGGGGAAAGGTGGAATATAAACAATAAATAGTGACACAGTTTTTATATGTAGCACAAGCAACGGATCGAACCGAATTCAGATGAGACTGCAGGGGAAACAACTTGATTTGTTCCACGAAGATTGGTATCCCTTGTAAAAGTTTAACAAGGATGTGGGTAGGCTTAGCCTCCAGCAATTCAGTCAACTTTGTGGCAGGGTTATGTGAAAATACAGAGCAGTAGTTTGGGCTTTTAGGAAACTATGCTGACTATTCCAGGAGTTGAATCTGTGCTGGATCTAGGAATTAAAAAGGGGAGCTCAGGGATACAACTTACACTCCCACCACTCTCATAACAATACTATAGGAAACTTTAGATTCTCTCCAATGTGAAGCAGAACAGGAAATACCTCAATTCCCATTTCTGTCAGACTCCTGCTAATAATGGATTTGAGAAGTCCATTTACAAGCAGAGTCCTGCTAGAGTTCAGTGAAGAGTTTGCACAAAAGCTGACTCTGCTGGCTTTTACAGCCTTTAGAGACTTCTGCTGATATGAGAATTCCCAGCCTCTGGAGAGTCAGTTAATGTTTGGTCGCTTGGAATCCTTATAGCTGTGCTGAGAAAAGTGAACGAGCCAGGAAGACTAGTTTGATGCATTCTGAATTAAAAGCCGCTCTCGTGTTTTAATTTTTTTTTTTAAAAAAATTGTTTCATTAAAACAACCCTAATAGCCAACTGACAAGAAAGAGGGTTATATAAACACAGCATTATAAAGGGGTTTTGAATGCATGTCTCTTGTGCAATTTTACAAATGCTTTATCAGCTGGGCTGCAGAGTGTTTTATTAAGTTCCAAAAGAATTACTTACAACTTACAAGGGAACTGTTTTATTGTTCCTCAAACGCACTAAAAATGTAACGGATTTGCATGAAAACGTACTTAAAAACCACAATGCAAAAGCTGCAGAGTTTTAAGAAACCCTTCCCTTTCTATATTCTATATGTGTACACCCACACCCACCATGTGGCTTTTCTCCTCAACCACGTTGAGAACCTTTAAGCTTTTGTGCTCCTTCACTGATGAGCAAGTGTCATAAGGTCTGGAGGACCTTCGAGGCAAACTTAATTAATTTCAAGATTCATTGAAGGGTTGGAGGATCTCCAGTAATGTGATTGTGTCACGCAAGTCCAGCTGGTTGAACAGCCTTAGGGTGCTCCTAGAGCTCTTGCTGAATAAAACTAAAGATGTAGGAAGGACTTTAGCAAGATGTCTTGGCTGCTCTGCCAGGTATACAGTAAAGGAGAGCAGGAAACAGTCAGCGTAGAGGACCAGGTTTCCTTAGATCGGGGCTTTTAAATTTAATTAACATTCTCAGGGAAAGTCCAAGTCAGAGCCGACTTTCCCATTGGTCTTAGTGGTTCATTGCGCCAGGGCGCCAGCGAGTGAGGGAGCTGTGCGGCTTTGCCAGCAGCCTCCCCTTTCCCTGCACACCCACCAGTTGCGCCCCGCCAACTATATGGCTGGCGGGCATCCCAAGCCTCCACAGGAGGAGAGCAATCCCCGCAGAAGCTTAGGATGGAAGCTTCCCTCCCAAGCCTCTGCACCTGCTAAAGACTTGCCCTGCTCCTGGTCGTCATTGTCCTCCTCCTGCTTCCTGACAAAAGGCGGCGCGCAGCCTTCCCAGGCTGCCTTCTCGGGCGCCCAGACACCGGAGAGCATGTCTGCCAGCACGTTTTCCTGCTTGATCGCCGCCACCACACTAGGGATCGGGGGCGGTGGGGAGAAGCAGAGGACATTTTCCACTGCCCCCTTCCTTGTTTTGGAGTTGCCAGAGGGGGGCGCTGGAGGGATCTTTGCACCACGGCGCCAGATATGCTTAAGATGGCCCTGGTACATGTCCATGTCGAACTTTGGCTTTGGCCCTGTATACCTGAAGGAGCGTCTCCACAGCATTGTTCAGCTCAGACACTGAGCTCCAGCTCCGAGGGCCTTCTGGCGGTTCCCTCCCTGTGAGAAGTGAGGTTACAGGGAACCAGGCAGAGGGCCTTTTTGGTAGTTGCGCCTGCCCTGTGGAGTGCCCTCCCATCAGATGTCAAGGAAATAAATGACTATCAGACTTGTAGAAGATATCTAAAGGCAGCTCTGTTCAGGGAAGTTTTTAATATTTGATGTTTTGTGTGTTTTTAATATTCTGTTGGGAGCTGCCCAGAGTGGCTGGGGAAACCCAGTCAGATGGGTGGCATATAAATAATAAAATTATAATATTTATTATTAATGTCATGCAATTAAGTTATGCATCAGAGTAACTGCCTACACATGAAAGGCATAGTATAAAAGAAAAGAAATCTGTTCTTACACTTTCTAAACAAGGTAGGAAGGAATTCTAACTCTCTGGCTCAGGAAGGCCATTTTGATTCTTGGCTGGAATGTGTCCTGCAACTGCGACTACTGCCTCTTTATTGCCTGGATGAGGGATGGAGAAATGTGCATGTATAGAAATCACTGACTTTTAATTGGCTAGAATGCAGCCTATTGCAAGTAGTCAAATATTATAGGAATATAATGTTCCTCTGTCTGCTTTTGCCTCATATCCCACCTTCACAGGATGTGGCTCCCAGAAGGTTGCTCACATGGGAATGTGGCCCTCAGACTGGAAAAAATCCCTCCTGATACTAATGGATGTGGATACCAGAGGTGGATTTAGGGAAGCGCTACCAGTTCAGTTGCACTGGGTGCAGAGCCTCAGGGCCGCTGCAGGGGATGCCACTATTCTAAGATTTAGAATAGAGCATGAGAGGTAAGGCAAAGATAAAGGGACTCCTGACCATTAGGTCCAGTTGTGACCGACTCTGGGGTTGCGGCGCTCATCTTGCTTTATTGGTCGAGGGAGCCGGCGTACAACTTCCGGGTCATGTGGCCAGCATGACTAAGCCGCTTCTGGCGAACCAGAGCAGCGCACAGAAACGCTGTTTACCTTCCCGCCAGAGCAGTACCTATTTATCTACTTGCACTTTGACGTGCTTTCGAACTGCTAGGTTGGCAGGAACAGGGACCCAACAAGGGGAGCTCACCCCTTCACGGGGATTCGAACCGCCGACCTTCTTATCGGCGAGTCCTAGGCTCTGTGGTTTAGAATAGAGCACAAGAGGTAAGGGGCACCAAATTTTGGAATCATACAGGGTGCCACTGAAATTTGAGACTCCAAGGTCTGTCCCTGTGGAAAGTTCTAATAATCACTGCTATTAAATAACATTTTGTGCGTGTACAAATACATCTAGGGCCTCTTCCCAGTTCTTTTGTCTCCCAGGAAGCAAAGAGTTGGAGCCTTGTTTTGAAAGCACCTTGGAAACATTAATGTTATTAGTATGATTACAAAAAAAGTCCTGATTTTTCAGCTGCAAAGTTGAAACTGCCTTATCAGCCATGGCCTTTCCCCACAATAGCCTTGTAATTTCAAATTTCATGTGTTTTTCCCACTTGCCCTGTACACATTATGTCTCAATAAACTCTTTGACCCATTATTCTTCAAACAAACAAAGGAAAAAGCGTGATGCCAGTGCTGATGGTGATAAGAGGAAAAGCTCACGTGCGAAAGCTGAAGCTGCAGGTGATACAAATACATAAACTAAAAATGGAGAGAGAATTCCTAACATTGAATCTCTAACCCATGTATTATCCAAACCTTAAAAAACAACAACAACAGAACAACAGGAACATGGCAGCAAAGCTCTAATCTAATGTATACGTCATTGTAAATTTGAAGAAGCTGATCAATGTTAACATTTCATCCTAACTTTGATAGATTAGGAGTCAGTGGGAAAGGTCAGCAATGCTGACATTTATTTGTTTATTATACTTACACCTAGTTCTTCCTCAGGAGATCAGAGCAGCTTAAAAATGTTTCCGAGGTAATCTTTTGTCCAGGGAGTTCCAGGGTCATACACCTTCACCATCACCAGTAGAACTGTATTGCTTGTCAACAAGCAATTTCCCAAAGCCATTTGCCAACAAATCTGATGAACTGCAATGTGCTTGGGTTAATAACCACATCCCAGTCTTCTCTGCACCTTTCCTCAGTAAATAGCAAAAGTTCCCATTCTGTATGAAGCCTTGCAGCCTATCATTTCTAGAATTTACAGGTAAACCCGGAGGTCAGCAAAATTGCTTTTGGCTGATGACCAAACATCATCCTCGTGTCTATTATTTACCATGAAGTGGCATTTTACTATATCAAGTACTTTATCATCTTATCTGAAGATAGCTGCTAGAGGAGGAGCAACTCATATGAAAAATAAGAGAAGTAGCTACCAGCAGAGGACAAAACCTTTCTCATCAGCTGTGGGATATATAAATGAGCACAGAAGAGGCACAGCCACCTTGGAAAGGAGCAAAGTGATTGAGAAGAACCTCAAGGAGGATGCCATCAGCATGGCCAAAGACATGAAATTACACCTACTAGAGACTGGGGAATCTGGAAAAAAGCACAGCTGTGAAGCAGAAGAAACAATCCAGAGCTTTCTGACAGTAAGAGCTGTTCTGCAGTAGAATGGACTCCCTTGGGAGATTGTGGATTCTCCTTCATTGAAGGTTTTAAAGCAGAGTTTGGGTGTCTATCTGTCATGGGTGCTTTAGTTGAGATTTCTGCATTGCAGAGGGTTGGATTAGATGAGCCTCTGGGTTCCTTCCAGCTTTACGATTCTATATTACATCATTTTGGCTGAACTGATGAAGTGCACTTAGTACTTTCCCAGCACACCAGGGTTGGGAGAAGCATACAGGAGGGACTCACCAGGGCCAGCTCAAAAATGTTGCTGTCTGAGGTATAGGACAATATGGTGCCCCTTTCCCATAAATGAGGTTTCTTTTATTGAGTGTTTGTTTCAATGTTTTGATGAATTGGTAGTTGGTATTGTACCATTGAACCACTTAGAAGCAACTTAGAAGCCAAATTAATTGGACTCCAACTTCCATCATCCTCAGCGAGCAGGGTCAATATTCAGAAGTGATGGGAGTTGTAGTTCAAAACATCTGGAAGACACCAAGTTGGGAAAGCTGGCTAGGTCACTAACTGCACAGTCCTGGACATACTTGCAGAGAGGCTCAGCCTCCTTCACCGCTGGCCTGGCCACACATGTTTACCAGCCATAGGAAGAGAATTCCCCATGGCCGGTGGGATCTTGGGGTGGTCTTCCTGCCCAAAAATGTATTTTCAAATGGGCTAATCAGTGGTCTCTCCTGGAGAGCAGTACCTGTCTGGTTGGCTGGCCATTGGTCAATACATTGTTTGGATGGGCAGCAAGGCTTAAAAGGCCAGCTGCATGTGGCTTTCACGGTGCAGTCAGGTAGAAGTCTGGAATCGATATACATCCAATGTCTGAGCCAAAGCTCTGCCTACACCTGTAGTCAATAAAGTGGTGTCCATTTTTAATTCAGATCGTTGCCTGCCTGAGTTTGTACTGTCACACCTCGCCATAGCATTAGGCCGGGTTGGGGGAAGTACTGGGACTGGGATCACAAATGGGGGGAATATACTTTTATGAATATTTACCCAGAAGCAAATGCTGTTTTACTCCCATAGGTAAAGGTAAAGGGACCCCTAACCATTAGGTCCGGTCGTGACCGACTCTGGGGTTGCGGCGCTCATCTCGCTTTATTGGCCGAGGGAGCCGGCATACAGCATCCGGGTCATGCGGCCAGCATGACTAAGCTGATTCTGGCGAACCAGAGCAGCGCACGGAAACGCTGTTTACCTTCCCACCGGAGCGGTACCTATTTATCTACTTGCACTTTGACGTGCTTTCAAACTGCTAGGTTGCAGAAGCAGGGACTGAACAACAGGAGCTCACTCCATCACGGGGATTCGAACCGCCGACCTTCTGATCAGCAAGTCCTAGGCTATATGGTTTAACCCACAGCGCCACCCGCGTCCCTTTTTTACTCCCATAGAATATTTTTAAATGGCAGTCTAACAGTGCAATCCTGTCTACCGTATGTCTACTCAGAGGTAAGGCCCTTTGAGCTTGTTGGGTTGTGTTCCCAGGGAACTGTGTTTGGGGAAGCTGTTAGCAGAATGTGCCTTTTCCAGCAGGGAGAAACTGCAGGATTAGTTGCATTTAGAATCTTGCTCTGTTTCGTTGAGTGCTAATTTTCAAGTGAAGCATCTCACAGTATGGTTATAAGCTTTCCATCTGCAGAATAACGCCTGCAATAAAAAAATCAATACACACACACAATGGGAAAATCAGGTTGTTCCTGCCCATAGGTATATGCGGCATTGTGCTTTAAACAACTGTAGATTTGCTTTGATTCCAGGAGAATGGATCATCGGCAGGACTCCGTGTGTATTTATGCACATGGGTTCGACTAGTTCTTTCATCTATCACAGTTTCCTGTTTTTAAATATCCAGCTTTAAAATCTAAATCCCTGCTGCCCCGCATAGCTAGAATGATGCTTTGTATACCAATGAAGAGTAGATTAAAACTGCATCTCTGCCAATGGGTCCCAGCACACCCGTTCGCACACAGGGAGAGGACAGGGTATCTGATTGCCGAAAGAACATTTTATTACATAGGGGGGAAAGCAATTTAATGTTTTTCTATATATATTTCAGGCAACTCTCTGAGCCTTGCATGATCCTACTCAGGGTAAGCAAGGCATCTGGAAAGATATAAGAAGCCATACCAACTGTCTAAGACTTTCTGAAACTGCCTTTGGGCTGCCTTACTATAAAATGTCTACAATATACAGGTTGGAAGGTTTACTGTGAATATCACTTTAGCTCACCAAAGCATCTCTGCTAAGGAAGTAAATGTGGTAAGAAAGCCCACTCAAAACCCCACTTTTATGTATTTCTGCACATGTAGATGTTGGGACTGGTTCCTTCTTTTTCCAGTTCAACACCTGTGGTACCACTGAATTTATCCCTAGTTGCCTCCTCCATCAATATAAGATTGACATGCCTTGTTAGACCTCCATGTACCAGTGCAGTAGGCCTTTGAATGTCATTTGCTGTGGGGCAAACAAAAGAGTAAGGCTATTGTGTTTATGTCCTTAAAGACCTACCTGTATTGCTCTGCTACTGGTGGGGGCAGGAGAGGACTAGTTGCATTTAGTAATCCAAGCCATGTTCTGGACTGCAGTTGATACTGGTAATTCACATTTGGTACAATAAAAAAATGTTATTTTGCATTGGCTGTAGGGTTTTGGGTTTTGGTGCAAGGAGAAGACATTGTGCTCGTTTAACATTACAGTGGTAAGGTAAAGGTAAAGGTACCCCTGCCCGTATGGGCCAGTCTTGACAGACTCTAGGGTTGTGTGCTCATCTCACTCTATAGGCCGGGAGCCAGCGCTGTCCGCAGACACTTCCGGGTCACATGGCCAGCGTGACGAAGTTACTCTGGCGAGCCAGAGCCACACACGGAAACGCCGTTTACCTTCCCGCTAGTAAGCGGTCCCTATTTATCTACTTGCACCCGGGGGTGCTTTCGAACTGCTAGGTTGGCAGGCGCTGGGACCGAGCAACGGGAGCGCACCCCGCTGCGGGGATTCAAACCGCCGACCATGCGATCGGCAAGTCCTAGGCGCTGAGGTTTTACCCACAGCGCCACCCGCGTCCCATTACAGTGGTACCTTGGGTTAAGTACTTAATTCATTCCGGAGGTCTGTTCTTAACCTGAAACTGTTCTTAACCTGAAGCACCACTTTAGCTAATGGGGCCTCCTGCTGCCGCCGCACGATTTCTGTTCTCATCCTGAAGCAAAGCGTATGTAACCTGAGAGTATGTAACCCGAGGTACCACTGTAATGGCATCAGTGGAACTGATGGAAATGCTAAGGCAGATGCAAGAGGATGGAGCTAGTCAACAGCAGTGTGAAGAAAAGATATTCTGTAAATTTAGAGAAATGAAATGAAAACGTCACATTTGCACTCTTGTCTACTGACCCAGCTATAATTCTCAGAGTGGAATAATCTGGACTCCATGTAAAAAACTGTTGTTTTTGTGTACTGTGAAAGCACTGTTTTATTGGCTTGATCCTGGACTGTATAGAGCACTTTGGTCAATGCACTCAAGCCTAATTAGTTTGATTTTCTTACAGATTCACATTGCTACAATTTTCAAACAAACAGACACAAATCCAAATGTCTCAGACCTAGGGAGTCATCGGATGAGCCTTACTTTGGCAGGACAGATGGAGGAATTTTCTTCCAGCATTCTAGCTGAGCAATTGAGGAAACACAAACAGCTCTCGGTTTATGATTGGCTGTCTTCTTTTTAAAAAATAAATAAATAACAACTATGCACCCTTCATGAAAAGTCTCAACAGGGCCAGCTGCTGATTGTTCAATGATGGAATCAAGGCATGGTCCAAATAAAATTAAGAAATGCTGGTGGAATTCTCTTGAGCTGGGCATGGAGAAATGAGGACTTTCCACTGAATTATCCTCCAGCTTGGATCAAAATCCCTCAGCCCTCCTACTGGTTCTCTTTCCCCATTCTAGCCATCTGATGGTGATGAGAACAGCAGCGACAGCAGGAAGCATGCAGAAAACAGGACAGTTTTCAAAGGCGGCCCTGCATTTAGCACATTGCAGTAACCTGACTGTGAGGTTACCACAGTATAGACCACTGAAACCAGCTCGTCCCCATCCAGATAGGGTTCCCAGTTGTAGCTAGGTTTGAAGGTGTGCTCACCCGAATGTGCTTAAAATCCCCCTTCAGACCATCATGGTGGATGCGAGAAGGTTTGGAGTAGAACTGGGGCATGTGGAGATTTGTGGGGGACCTGCATACACCACCCCTCCCTTTCCCATTTTAAGGCCACATGTGCTCACCTTAAGGCCTGAAGAGACTACCTACTGTGCCTGGAAGTGATTGAAGCTGCACACTCAAAGCCATTTTCTATTATGTGTATGTTTATGTTTTTACTCTTCTAACACATATTCCTCTTACCCTGCCTTAACATATGACTGTGTAAGATTGAGAGAGTTACATTTCACCCTTTGGACTATTTAGGAGAGAGAGAGAGAGAGAGAGAGAGAGAGAGAGAGAGAGAGGGAGGGAGGGAGGGAGGGAGAGAGAAATTAACTGTTGAGGCCTGCGGATCTATTTCAAAGCTTGACCAGATCAATTATGAAACTCCAGGCCTGTGACAACTTGCAGATGTGTGACTGAACTGATTATCAGATGGGTTGCATTGGTTTACTTAACCCTTTGCACATGTGGGCTTTGATTGCGGGCCAGGAAAAAGGTGTGATACCATACATTTTCATTCCTCACTGTTTCGGACTCAATTGACTTTTACCCACATGTCCTGATTGGATCCTGGTCCTTCTCAGGTGTGAATTATTTAATTAGCTTTGTTGTCACATATGTTTTCTTCTCTGTAACGCCAGCTCTTGCAACCTCCCCCTTTCTTTCTTATATAAAGATATAACTGAAACTCCCAAACACTCTTCTGGTAATTGACACCGTTATGACTTGGCGATTGCTGAAGAATAGGTTATTGATTGCCCCGGTGGAAAGACATAGCACTATTTCTGGCATAACCTTCCGTGTAATAGACAGTATCTGATCTCCTCTTGTCACCGAAAACAAGGCAGAGCCCTGGTATCTCTCTCATTAGAAACAACAGAACCACAACGCCTTGCACCGAGAGATGAATAGATAAAGAGACTGCCTTGCTACATGTGTGGATAAAGTCTGACATTCTGGGAAGATATCTCTAACAGGTAGGGGATGACAGCTCCAATCCAGTGACTTCCTATCAGGTTTGGGGGTGGGAATTTAAGGGCCCTGAAAATTGCATTTCTAGCACTGGTAAAGATGTCTTGGTTCACACACATACAATGATACCCTGTACAGTGTAGCACTTGTTCTGGCCTCATTTGTGATACCCATCAGATTAATCACGAACAATTCTTAAATGCCACAAACTCTGGAAAGAGGCAAGGCCAAACTTCATTCATTTCTGCAGTTCCTTAATAAATACCTGATCTAGCAGCAAACATTTGGTGGGAGCATCTGCAGGGAAAGCAAGCTTGGGTGTTTCTCCCAGCACCAGACAAAATGCACAGGCCAAACAGAGGGAGAGCCCGCAAAATGCACCCCAGCCCATAATAGCCTGGATAACTCAATGGAAGGTCTATAAGCAGGTTTTTCTGCGCTCAGGGGTTGGGCAAGACAATATGCAGCAGGCACATGCTTCCATCTCATGTCCTTCCACCTCACAATATTTCCCAGGAGTCATCAATGTCAGAGGCAACTTGTGAGGCTTCTGGGCTGGCACACTGGAGATTTTGACCTTGCTTTTACCTCATGAAACAGTCTGCACTAACTTTGACCTGGTTGGCCCCATACAAAGTGAAAAGTGTTCCCCTTTTCCCTCTGCCCCCTCTTCCACCCCATAGGACCTAGTACTGGGCTCATAAAATCCTGTTTGTGATTCTGCCATGTAACCATTAGGAGCCTGCTTGGATTGAGATACTGGTAGTCCTGGGTGGTTTAATAGGGTCTTTAAGAACTCAGTCCTTGACCTTAATGGCCTTCTCCTCAGGCCACATCTACCACTACTGCTGTTGTACACCTTCCTCAAGTGCATTTACTTGTCTTAAATTTGTTGTTAAGATTTGATAATCCCTCTTGCTTGCCTGGATGGAGAGATACCAGGATATGTAGAAACCTCTGACCTTTTCATGGCTGGAATGTAGCCAACGGTACAAAGGTAAGAGTCACATCCATTGATCCACCTATTTTGCATCTGGCGGTGCCTACTCTGACCTCTGGCCTCACCCAGCATTTATGGGTGCCTCCCTCCTTCCCAATCAAGGTTGCCCACAGGACAATATGACACTCAGGCTGAAAAAGGTTCCCCTGCCCATGATCTGAAGTCTTGTTAGGACAGTAGCCAATAGGGTCAGATTTGTATGAAAAATGTTTTCTGTGGCTACAGGCCACAACTATCAGTATGTGTAGCGGGATAGGGAATTAGATCAAAACCAAAGCCCTAGGCCAATGTTCCTTCCGAGAGTTGAACTATTTCTTTTTATTGTGATCAAAGTTATACACTTTATTCTGCTCCAAATCAGGATTAAAGCTTCTTTTCCACCTAAGGCAGATGATTTCATTCTATGCTACTTACTTGCATTATGTATGTTGAGATATTTGTTGTTGTCCATAATATAATTGACCAGATGCGTCAGTTGCTTCCAGGCTATTTAATGGTGTCTAATTAAAGGCTTCAGAATCAATTTCCCAGCTGGCCACTATCAGCTCCTATTCCTTCAGCAATGTTATGAATTAGTATTGTCCGGACTAATAATTAAAGTGTTCTGCCATGTTGAAATGAAATGAATGGGCTTGCTTTGGTGGCGCTTTTGGGGAAACTGGGCTGTTAGTGGTTACAATTTGCATCTTAATAGTCTTGCTCTTCTATTTGGTCTTTCAGCTTTCGCTAGGGTTAGATGTACACAGGAATATAGCCAGTCATTAGTGTCAAATTTTGTTTTCGACATCTGAAAAGATTATTGTGGCTATTGTCGGTTGTGCTGATCTTCTCTATTGGTGGAAACCATGTCCTGGATCTTTTAGCTGTTGTCTGTAATTGAAACAGCTATCACTGTAGCTACCAGAGAAACTTTCAGACAACACAATAATAACTATCAATCCTTGCAAACACAAGGGCTGGAGTCCAGGGGCTGAACAGAGTTTTGAGTGCAGCTATTGCTTTCCTGTTCTCAATTAGGAAACTCTTTTTTTCACATAGAATGCTAGAATCTATGGAAGTCAGCCAAATCAAAGTCAGAAACGGAAGCATAAGCTTCTGAATTCTTTTTGTGTGTGCCTGTGCCTGAAGAGGAGAGGGAACAAAGTTAGCACATGATCCCAAAGCCCACACAGGATCACCAGTATATGATCTTCTGCTATGTTCCTGTGATCAAGTTGCCTTAAACGAAGGCCACTGTAACTCCAAGAAGTTGCAGTTTGTGCAGATTAAGAAAATAGATTTAAATATTATGGTCCACGATGATACCTGATGGCCTTGGGCAAGACACCCGTAACTTGGAAGGGGCAAGGCATGCGAACCAAGAAGGTCCTCCTACTTCTCTCACCACCTTAGGTGCTCCCTGCCAACAGGGAATGGTGCTGCCATTGGATCATTGGGCCCCCTGCCAGCCTTGGAAGCCAATAAATGCCTGACACTGTTATCCTCTATAGTCAACCCTGGCCCATTTCTTTGTTGATACAGAAAGTTATAGAGTAGCCAGAAGCAAGAGGATATCTCATCCATGGGCTTTATCAAACTCTGGTTTCTATCACCAGTCTGGTAGGCTTTAAAGACAGCACTGCAGGCACACACACCAACTCATGGAAAGTTGGATATGTTTTGTTCATGAGTTTAGGGCAGGGGTGGCCAGCTCCCAAGAGACTGTGATCTACTTACAGAATTAAAAACTGGCAGTGATCTACCCCTGGTTTTTTTGGGTTCAGGTGAAAGTTGTTGAGCTTTTTTAGGGAGGAGGAAAGCTCTGTTTTTAAGGGTTTTGGGGGAGGGACAGCCACTCACCAGCACATCGCTGGAGAAAAAAACAGCCTCAATGAGTAAACTCCGTCTTCCGTTCTGCAGAGCGTGCAACAATGGAGAACGGAGCGAGGGGGCGGATTCTATTTTACCCAGCGATTGACTGCAATCTACCAAAACCACCTGGGGATCTACCAGTAGATCGCGATCGACCTGTTGGACATCCCTGGTCTAGGGCAATGAAATACAGTGTTATTAAAACATGATGATGAAAAGGGGGGACTTGTTTTGATTTAAGACCCAATTCAAACATCACATTTTATTAACTCATTTGTACGGACTCAAGTGTCTTCTACGAAGGTTGTGATGTTGATATGATCTGCTGAGACACTTATGGGGTGTGTATGAACCTGTAGCTTGCATTGTAACAGGGGAAGCAGTAACTTGTATCACTACATTAGAAGTCTACTGCTATGCCTGGGAAGCAAGGCAAAGCTACCTAGCTTTATGTTGCTTCCTAAGCCGCTTTAACTCCCTGCTGCGAAGCTCACTTGGAGCTGGTTCACACGTATGTTACTTGTTTTCTCTTTGTTTCATTCCTGTGGGTGTATTTTGGGGAGTAAACCTCAC